>NC_139629.1:53062152-53137152 GCF_964638095.1 Poromitra crassiceps | reverse complement strand
AAAATAGAACAAGTAAAAAAAATAACACTCCAAGTTTTTGAATGGTAGCAGCAGAGCAAACGAAAATAAATACAGGCCTAGCCCATAAAAAAAATATTGCTGTATAAAATACAAAATGTAAACATGGATGGATCCCTTCAAAGTTTAAAGTGTAGCTGAAGGATCACAATATAGTATACACTATACTATAAGTATAACAAAAGTCCTTCAAGTAGCCTGGATATGAAAACATCCAAAGATCCCAAAAAAAAGACATTTGGCACTTGGCAGCATTCAGCAACACAGACAGACAGACAGACAGACAGACAGACAGACAGACAGAGACAGACAGACAGAGACAGACAGACAGACAGAGAGACATAAAAACAGACAGACAGAGAGACACAGACACAGACAGACAGACAGACAGACAGACAGATAGACAGACAACGTTTACATTTTTTTGCCTTGTGTTGCTGAAGCTCAGGCTTCTACAGGTTGAGTGCCAGGAATACAATACAGTCATCAGATTTGATGACTTTGTGTATGCATGCCATGACTTCCCCATAGGCCCTTTTCACAGCACCCGTTTTGAGGTGGTAAAGTAGGAAGTAAAGCAGGTGTAACCAATAACATTGATGAGGGCTATGGCACTTGGACACCTGAATGGAATGGAACCATCATTAATGGTATGGTTACACCTGCTATACTTCCTGCTTTACCACCTCAAAATGGTTGTTGTGAAAAGGGTCTATTATTCTTGCTATTATTCTTGCTGGTTCAATTGCAGAGACTCCGGCGGCTGGAGCCGCCGGAGTCTCTGCAATTGAACCAGCAATGAAAGGTTTGAGTCTATTGAAGTGGATCACACATTCGGGCCCCCCTTCTTCCAATGCCAAACGATATAACACATCTGTAACCCTGTCAAGGACTTTATAAGGCCCCCTATATCGTCTTTGCAATTTAGGGCACAGCCCTCGTTTCCTTGCCTTATTTTGTACCCACACCAACTCTCCTGCTGAGTAATATTGAAAATTGGCACGGAAATCATAGGCAGCCTTTTGGTGTTTTGAGGCCTTAGCCTGATGTCGTTTCACCACCACAGTAGAGAGGGTATCTGCAGTTCTGTTTACATAATCACTAACCGAAGTGAACTTGTCTTGAGCGGCCACTCCTAGCATCACATCAACAGGCAAGATGATCTCTCGACCGAACAGAACCTTATAGGGTGTGAAGCCGGTGCTAGTGTGAACACTACTCCGATAAGCCATCATGACATACGGCAGCAAAGCATCCCAATTCAATTGATTATCATTTACGAACAGGGACAACATGGACAACAAGGTGCGATTAAATCTCTCGACCATACCGTCAGACTGAGCATGGTAAGGGGATGTGCGGGTTTTGTTAATATCCAATAACCCACACAGCTCCTTAAACAAATTGGACTCAAAATTTCTTCCCTGGTCGGAGTGAATACTACGAGGGGCACCGAACCGACACACCCATTCCTCTGCCAAAATACGGGCAATGGTGCGAGCCTCCTGGTTGGGCATGGGGAAAGCTTCCGTCCACTTAGAAAAATAATCACCAATAACCAGAACATACTTGCTCCCTTTTGGGGTTTCTGGTAGGGGACCCAGCACATCCAGTGCAATACGCTCATAAGGCCGGGATGGGACTGATGAAGGAACCAGAGGAGCACAAGGGGGCCGCCCCTGATCTTTACGGGATGCACAGTCGACACACTCCCTGCACCACTTCTTCACATCCCCAAACCAACCGACCCAATAAAAGCGATCCTTTACTTTCGCCTGCAATTTCTGAATCCCCAAATGCCCCCCGGTGATGGCATTATGTAACATGGCTGTTACGGCCTTCAAGCATGTCAACAAATGGCTCAACAGAAGACCAAAACATATTAAGGACGCCAGACAAGGTTGCAAATTGGTAAAGAATATTTATTTAAATAAACCCAAAAATATTCAAAGTCACAAATAATACAAACCAAACAGACTGGAGATCCGGCCAAACTCATCAAAAAGGGCCTGGGCCAACCCCTTTGGGCCGTTGGAGCCAGTATAAACCTAAAAACAAGAAGAGTTAACCTATAACTAAACCGAAAACAGGACTACCGGGGACTCCAGCCTAAACCAAAATAACAAAGAAAGTAACAAAGAAAAGTCACCACTGGAGAGAAGAGATTCCTCTCCAGGAGCTGCTGTGAGCATGTGTGGGTCAGAGAGAGATCTGCCTGCTCTCTACTCCAGCCTCCATTTAACCCTGCAGGGCTGATCAACTCCAGGTGTTCCTGCTCAGGTGATTAGAGCAGAAACACCAGAGGGAGGGGGGAGAGAGAGAGAGAGTAGTTGAGATCAGAGAGAGAGAGAAGAAGAGGAGGAGGAGGGGAGCTGGTCACATAACACCCCCACCCCCAAGATGGTGAATAGCCGAACGCGACGGAGGCTATTCAGTCCATCCAACAGCGCGACAACGTGTCAGCCAGGACATTATCCTTGCCTTTAATATGTCTGACCTCCACGTTGAACGCCTGTAGGAACAGTGACCAGCGCATAAGCCGTCGGTTCGAATTACGCATCTGATTAATGAAAACGAGAGGATTGTGGTCCGTATAAATCACAGTAGGCGCACCAGCCGAGCCGACGTACACTTCAAAGTGTGTCAGAGCTAACAAAAGAGCAAGAGCCTCTTTCTCTATTACAGCGTACGCCCGTTGATGCCGGTTAAATTTCTTGTAGTAGTACGAGACCGGGTGCTCCACGCCATCATCTCCATCTTGCAGGAGGACAGCACCGGCTCCTACATCACTTGCATCAACAGCAAGTTTAAACGGCCGCTCAAACACAGGCGCCGCAAGCACAGGTGCATTTATCAGCAAAGCCTTCACACTCTCAAATGAAGACTGACAAGATGGAGACCATCGGTAACGCACCTTTGGGCTTAACATATCAGTGAGCGGAGCCGCTACGCTCGAAAAGTTTTTACAAAAACCCCTGTAGTAGCCTGCCATGCCCAAAAAACGCATCAGACTGCGTCTAGAAACAGGAGCAGGGAACGACACAACAGCCTCAACCTTGGAGTACACCGGTTTAACTTGGCCTCGACCCACAATTTTGCCCAAGTACGTCACAGTAGCCTGACCAAACTCACACTTTGCAAGGTTAAGTGTGAGATTGGCGTCGCGCAGCCTCCCAAACACAGCATGAAGCTGCTGAATGTGGTCATCCCAAGATGTGGAAAAAACCACAATGTCGTCCAGATAAGCTTCACAGCCTGGCAACCCTGACAAGACTGTGTTGACCAAGCGTTGAAATGTAGCGGGGCATTACGCACGCCAAAAGGCATTACCGTATACTCAAGGAAAGCATCAGGAGTCACAAATGCACAAATCTCTTTTGCCCGGGGAGTGAGCGGCACCTGCCAATATCCTTTTAACATGTCCAGTTTTGTGACATAACTGGCACTGCCGACATGGTCTACACAATCCTCGACCCGGGGAAGTGGAAAACAATCAGGCTTTGTGACTCCATTTACTTTACGAAAATCGGTGCAAAATCGGTCTGAGCCATCAGCTTTGTTAGCTAAGAGGCACGGTGAACTCCAAGAACTCAAGCTCGGTACGGCTATGCCGTTCTCCAGCATATAATTCACCTGCCTCTGCAGACGGACACGTTTATCAGGATTCACCCTATACGCATGTTGTTTTATCGGCGGTGAATCCCCCACATCAATGTCATGTTGTAATACATGGGTTTGGCTCGGCACGTCTGAAAACAGAGACAAATGAGATTCAATTAGACTGACCACATCCTCGCGCTGACATGGAATCAAATGTGCAAAACAGTTATCAAGTTTAGTCAACCTTTCGGAATTTTTCAGTCGTCCATGAACAACAGCACTGGACAAACCAGCCACGTCATCGGTTTCGACATCAGGCAACAGTGAATCAGCCTGGGATTCAGGACGTTCCGCGCTGGACAGCGCCAGAACCACCCCGGTCTTTTGACTTTCAGCACTGGACAGCTCCTCAGCCCCGACAGGACATGACAGGTCAGCCTCCCTGTCCAGATAAGGTTTCAGCATGTTAATATGACATAGCCTATTTCGCCGCCTGCGCTCCGGAGTGGCAATAATGTAGTCTCGGTCATTAATCTTCTCTTTGACAAGATAAGGACCAGTGTAACGTGCCTGCAGTGCAGAACCAAGTATGGGCAACAACACCAAAACCTTATCTCCTGGAGCAAAACTCCTGGTTTTAGCGTTTTTGTCAAACCATCTCTTCATTCTGGACTGCGCGACAGCCATGTTCTGCCTTGCCAATTCGCAAGCACGATGAAGTTTGAAGCGAAAATTACAAACATAGTCAAGCAAGTTTTGCGGTTCACTGTCACCCAGCCACTTCTCTTGCAAGAGTTTAAGAGGCCCGCGCACCGTATGTGCAAACACGAGCTCCGCCGGACTGAAGCCCAAGGACTCCTGCACCACCTCACGAGACGCAAAAAGGAGTAGGTGAACCCCCTCGTCCCAGTCCTTTTCAAACTCCAGACAGTAAGCCCGAAGCATAGACTTTAAAGTCTGGTGAAAGCGTTCAATTGCCCCCTGACTTTCTGGGTGGTATGCGCTTGACCAACAGTGAGTGACATCAAGTTGCTTCATAACCTGCGCAAAAACTCGCGACATGAAATTTGAGCCTTGATCAGTTTGTATCACTTTGGGTAACCCAAACATTGAAAAGAATTTCACCAAAGCCTTCACGATCACAGGGGCAGTAATCTTACGCAAAGGAATGGCTTCAGGAAAACGAGTCGCAGAACACATAATTGGTAAAAGGAACTGGTTTCTTTGTGCGGGGAAGTGGCCCAACACAGTCCACAATTACGCGTTCAAACGGCTCACCAACAACTGGTATTGGATAGAGCGGGTACGGAGGGATGGCTTGATTTGGTTTACCAGCGACCTGGCAGATATGACATGTTTTACAATGTTGCCTCACGTCCCCTTTTAGCCCCGGCCAGAAAAAACATCGCAAGACACGATCAAAAGTTTTGTTTACCCCCAAATGGCCAGCAAGTGGATTATCATGAGCCAATTTCAGAATTTCACTTCTGTAGGTCTGTGGGACTACAATTTGGTTCACAATACCCCAGTCATCCTCTGTGGATATGCGCAACGGTGTCCATTTCCGCATGAGCACCTCTCCTTTCAAAAAATAACCAGTGGGCATCTTCTCTACATCATCCACTGGAACAACAGCCTCAAAAAGTGAGGTTAGAGACGGATCTCGTTTTTGCTCAACAACAAGCTGTTCCTGTGACATGTCCGAGCCTGGCTCACTCACAGGAGGAGGAAAAACAACCGGAGGTGAATTAGAAGACACCGGAGAGGCACTCTGAACCGGAGGAGAAACAGGAGGTGAAGTGAGCTGATCAAAACTAGCCATGAAGCTATCAGTCAACTCCACTTCCTCCTCCATCCCAGATAAATCCTCTTTCTGCTTTTTTGCCATCGCACGGGTCACAGCACAGACAGGAAAGACTTTGGGAAATTTGAGTTCCAACTCATCTGGATGCTCAGACAGAGGCACAGCCGTAACCTCAGGATTAACAAGCACTTTACCCCCAGCCAAATCGTTGCCCAAAATAAAAGACACGCCTTCTATTGGGAACTCAGAACGAACCCCCACCTTCACGCGCCCCTTAACTAGGTCTGAATCCAGGTAAATGAAATGCAGGGGAACCCCCACAAACTCCATCCCAAACCCCTGGACTAAAGCCTCAGACCTGACAGAGGATTTCTCTGAGAACGGCAATACATTCCCCAAAATGACTGACTGGGAAGCTGCAGTGTCTCTCAAGATGGTGACAGGCATTGTGGGCCCTCCATCCGTCAGAGAAACACACCCCTTCATGATGAAAGGAGCAAACACTTGATCAGGACTCACCGGAACAGGTAGACTGGGTGGGATTTCAACTTTCACTGCTGTCACTGCTCTGGGTGGGAATTCTGTTTTCATCAGAACAATTGCTTTTGAGGACTTATTTCTGTTCTTACTGTCGAGAGCAAAACAAGTACTCATGGTGTGACCCCGCTTCTTACAGTAAGCGCAAACAGGCCTGTCCTTAGCCCCCACCCCCTCTTTACCACTAGGCTTTCCTTCCCACTCTCCACTTTGCCTAGCTGGGAAAAAAGAAGATTTGGACATCTGGACATTACGCTCAGAGGAGAAATGACCCCTCTCAAACGTCTCCCTGTGAGTGAGTACATACTCATCTGCAAGGACAGCTGCCTCAGACAGTTTGGAAACTTTTTGCTCATTGATATAAGTAGCAATTTTATCTGGTAAACAGTTTCTAAACTCCTCCACCAGTAACAGATCACGGAGTTTGTCAAAATCAGTTACATTTTTAGAGTGGCACCAGCGATCAAACAGAGCTTCTTTCTCACGACCAAACTCAACATACGTTTGGTTTTCCATTTTCTTGAACCGGCGAAATTTCTGCCGATACGCCTCAGGAACCAACTCATACGCTCGAAGCACAGCGATCTTGACATGTTCATAGTCAAGACTTGATTCAGGAGACAAGGATGCATACGCCTCCTGCGCTTTACCGGTAAGCACGCACTGGAGAAGCAGAGGCCAGATGTGTTTGGGCCATTTTAATGTTACTGCAACACGCTCAAACAGGACGAAATACTTATCCACATCTTTCCCACTAAAAGGAGGAACCATGCGAATGCAGCGATTCACATCAAACTCATCAGATCGACGAGATTCTGACCGGTGTTCGGATGTAGTGGAGGAGGAAGCTCGCTGCAATTCAAGCTCCTGTACGTGTAACTGCTGTCTTTTAGTTTCCTCCTCCATCCTCCGAAGTTCCAAATTCATCTCCATCTCCTTCTCCTGCAATGCTAAACGGCGCATCTCAAGATCTAATTCCTTAATTCGGACCGCCTCCCCTGGACCATGCACCCCCGCCGGAGACTGCTTATCCTCTGGCGACGCACAAGGCAAAAGCTCCTTCTTAGTTAACATGGAAAACAGCTATGTTTTGATCGTTTGCTTGTTTGATTGCTTTGAAACAGTGATGCCGAAATGTCCGGCAATAGCAATCAAATCATCTTTTTTGCACTTTTGAAAAACCCCAAGTGTTGGTTGTCCCACAAACTCCTCTAAATCAAAGTCTCCCATGATCTGGACTAGACTTCAAAAATTGTGTCCCCGTCAGCTCCAAAAACCAGGTGTAAATAAGCCTGATACTCGACACAGCTCAAAAATAGCAGCACACAAAATAGAAAATCACTGCCCACACACAGCAGCAATATCAGCGGCGTCCGCCACGCGTGCGCGCAAAAGCTTGCCAAACAAGCAACAGGCACTAAAGCCGAAAAAAATAGCGCACCAATAGCCTACCAAATGTTCAAGCAACACTCCACACTGTTAACACACGTAACGCTCAATAAGTGGAGGAAAAATAATTGCTTTAACACAAATTGTGATCAAAAAGTAACTGCGTGCCTGTAAGGTACTTTAGCGAAAAAACAAAGTGCCCAGCAACACACACATGTCATACTAGACACATGGAAAAAACGTTACTGACACAGCTTGCAATCACAGTACCCACCGCAAAATCAGCTACAGCACCGAGGCCCAAGGAATCAGAGCCACCAGCACAAAAACCGCACAACGCCAGCACGGAAAAACAGCGCTCCCTAAAAAGATGAAACAATGGGATTACGCATGGATCACAAAAAAGTTTGGACGAGCCCCCATAATATGTTACGGCCTTCAAGCATGTCAACAAATGGCTCAACAGAAGACCAAAACATATTAAGGACGCCAGACAAGGTTGCAAATTGGTAAAGAATATTTATTTAAATAAACCCAAAAATATTCAAAGTCACAAATAATACAAACCAAACAGACTGGAGATCCGGCCAAACTCATCAAAAAGGGCCTGGGCCAACCCCTTTGGGCCGTTGGAGCCAGTATAAACCTAAAAACAAGAAGAGTTAACCTATAACTAAACCGAAAACAGGACTACCGGGGACTCCAGCCTAAACCAAAATAACAAAGAAAGTAACAAAGAAAAGTCACCACTGGAGAGAAGAGATTCCTCTCCAGGAGCTGCTGTGAGCATGTGTGGGTCAGAGAGAGATCTGCCTGCTCTCTACTCCAGCCTCCATTTAACCCTGCAGGGCTGATCAACTCCAGGTGTTCCTGCTCAGGTGATTAGAGCAGAAACACCAGAGGGAGGGGGGAGAGAGAGAGAGAGTAGTTGAGATCAGAGAGAGAGAGAAGAAGAGGAGGAGGAGGAGAGCTGGTCACATAACAATGGCCAAAACAGCTGACACCATTGACCTAGGCAACACAACTTGAACCCTAGAGGCTGCATCAGAATTGGGGGGTGGGACACGAACCAACCAGCGATCCTGTATGTGAAGTTGGTCCCATACAGGGGCGTATTTCCTCAGACCTGGCTCGCCCTGCAGGTCTACCTGCCCCGCTCCAACACCCCCTTTAAGTTGAAGGATTTGCCTAATGTCTTCATCCTCCTGCTGAGCTTGAGCCAATTCATCCCCTAAATCTAACTCAGGGGACCCTCGCTCCCTCGCTCTGACTGCACGTACTGACGTGGTTGGCACCTGCTGTATGGGTGGAAACTCAGCAGCTACCGGCAGGGCACGAGCCCCCTCCAGGAAGGCTGGCAGCCGAGACAAAGCGTCTGCATTAATATGTTGTTTTCCAGGGCGATGGACAATTTTATAATTAAAATTAGCCAGCTGCTCCACCCACCGAGCTAGCTGCCCCTCTAAACCCTGGAAATTATGCAACCACCGTAAGGAGCCATGGTCGGTGCGCAAAACAAACTCCTTCCCCAGTAAGTAATGTTTAAAATACTTTGTAAACGCTACCATGGCTAAAAGCTCCTTCTTAGTGGTGGCATAGCGGCGCTCTTCCTTAGTTAATGCCCTGCTGGCATACGCCACTACGCGTTCTACGCCACCCTCCTCCTGTGACAGTACTGCCCCTATCCCAGCATCGCTAGCGTCTGTATCTAGGATAAAGCTCTTTTGGGGGTCGGGGTATGCCAGCACTGGGGCTGTAGTCAAGCTGGACTTTAACTGTATGAAGGCCTGCTGGCAGTCATCCCCCCACCTAAATCGCTTTCCCATTTCCGTCAGCCGGTGCAAGGGGCGGGCTATGTCTGCAAACCCCTTTACAAACCGCCGGTAATAAGACGCTAACCCCACAAAGCTTTTTACCTCCGTCTGAGTTCTTGGTACTGGCCACTCCCGCACACTCTCCACTTTAGCAGGGTCTGCCCTGATCCCCTGTGCAGAGATTATATGACCTAGATACTTTACTTGGGTGGAGAAAAGGTTGCATTTGGACGGCTTGACTTTTAAATTAGCGGCACACAGCTTTGACAGAACCTCATCCAAACGAGTGAGATGCTCTGTAAAAGTGCGGCCAAAAACAATAATGTCATCTAAATAGACTAAACATGTGGTCCATTGTAGATCTGCTAATACCAAGTCCATAAGCCTTTGAAACGTGCTAGGCGCGTTACACAAGCCAAAGCTCAGGACATTAAACTCAAACAGTCCCTGTCTAGTGGCAAAGGCTGTTTTGGGCCTGTCCTTAGGATCAACCTCGACCTGCCAGTAACCACTGGCAAGGTCGAGGGTGGAAAACAGGGTGGCATTGGCTAGGCTATCCAGAGCATCGTCAATTCTGGGGAGGGGGTAAGCATCTTTTGCAGTGACATCATTGAGTTTCCTATAATCCACACAGAATCTAAGGGCACCTCCCTTCTTTCGCACTGGCACAATTGGTGCGGCCCAGGGGCTACATGAGGGCCGTATGATCCCATTTCCCTGCATCTGTTTTATATGGTCTGAAACCTCCTGTTGGATATGCAGGGGAACTCTTCGGGGCCCCATCTTAATAGGTCTTGCATCGCCAGTGTCAATTTGGTGTGTTGTAAGATGAGTTCTCCCTAGGTCAGTGTCGCCAGTGCTGAAGACCGAAACATGCCTGTGCAGGAGGTCACGAGCAGACTGCACTTGGACAGGAGTGAGGCCCTTCTCGTCCAAACCAAACTCCCTGAGCAAGGAATCACCTGACCAAGGGCATGTGGTGGAAACCCCTTGCCCACTGTCGACTGCACCATCCATAATGGTTATATCAGAGAACAATTTGCCAATTTTCATGCCCTGTTTTAAGGTGAGGGGGTCGTCTGTGACATTAATTACTCTGACAGGCACTAAACCCTGCTTCACACTACAAATGACTCTGGCTACGAAGATATCACAGTGTTTAGATATAGAGGCCAAAGGCTCCATCATACCAGTAGTACATGCCCCGGGGAGCCCTTCAACAGCCCCTGAAATTATAAATTCACTACGGGCGGGCACAATGGTGTCTGTGTGAACAGTCACCACCTGTGGTGTAACTACATCAGGGGCAGAGACTAGTGGAAACTTTTTCCCCAGCAGATGGCAGCATTGTTTACCCATATCAACAACAGCCCCAAATTTGGACAAAAAATCGAAACCCAGTAATATGTCTGGTGTTGGAACATCAGCCACCAAAAACTCTGTGACCAGGGCCAAGGACTCAAATTGGCAAATAGTCTGCCACCGCCCCACTACACACATGGGACCCCCATTGGCGGCAGATGCATCACCAGCATACTCCATTAACTCCCCCCCATTAGTCAGTTTCAACCATATTGATTTGGGGATAATAGAGGCGTTAGCCCCTGTGTCTACTAACACATAAGAATCTAACCCACCTATTTTAGCACGGAGATACATGGCAGACTCATTCTGGTTCGACAAGGCCATCTTGACAGCAGAAGGAAAGGGGGCGGGCATTTGGCCTGCTGTGCATGCCAGATAGGGACAGTCTCGCCGCAGATGTCTATTACAGCCGCACTCCCAACACACCTCCCCCCGATTGGGCCCCCAGCTGCTCTGTGTACGGGGAGCTGACGCGCCAGGACGTACATAAGTAGTGACTGTGGCCCTATCAACAGGTGTTTTAATGGACTGCACAGTGCTCTGTAATGTTTTAACTTCTTGGCGCAGTCCCTCAACTACTCCCAAAAGCAGCTCCATCTGTTTGTCACTTGGGGATTTTTCTATAACCCCGCGTACTTTTGCATCAGGGTCAAGGCGGGTGTGTTCCAGGCTCCTAATAAGCTCAAGTTCTGATGCGAGATTAATTGCAGTCTCTAAAGTGAGGGGCTTGGCGCTACGAAGGTTCACACGCAACTCCCCACTGCCAACATGCCCAATGAAGTGGTATCTAGCAAAAAGATCGCGAGTATCGGTGTCTGCATTGGGGTATGATTTAATTATCAATCTGCGTAATGCATTACCAAATTCTCGTGCGCTCTCATTGTGCAAGCGCCGCCGGGCGAGAAAACTCGCCCTGTTCCAATCAGCACTGTCACAGGGCTCTAAGCATCTCCCCAATGCGTCTTTCAGCTGTGCATAATCCGCGCGGGACTCTGGAGAGAGACCATTATAGATATCTTGAGCCCGGCCGGCCAATAACAGAGACATAAATTTGAGCCTCAAATCCTCATTCCAGTGATTCACCTCCGCAGCTATTTCAAATTGACCTACCCAATCCGACCACTCTCGCCCAATGCCAGTAAAAGTCTCGGGCATAAACACAGGGCGTGCGGTATTCATAGTGGAGGAAGGGTGCTGATTTAACGCAGGTGTGTGGTTCAGCTCAGCTGATGAGCTCGCTGGGATTTGTGCGTCGCCCTCCGTCATAGTGGGACTGGTTCAAATTAAATCCCACCGCTGCCACCAGTGTAATAAACCAGCCCGGAAAGGGCTCTGACGGAGGCAAGCAACACAAATCTCAGGAGTATATAAAAATAGATAGCTTTATTATTACAGGCTATTGGCAACAGAGTAAAACACAGAGGTGATCACAGGTGAGTATCAAATACGCTTCCCAACGGTCCCTTGGGGTCTATCATAAGGCAACACCACTACACACATGAAGATGAAATCACTGCAAACTGGGCCACAACAGGCCAATGATTATGCACACACAGCACACGTGAGAAACTCCAAAGGCACGGTTAGCGTGCAATAGATGCAGTAGCTACACAGCAATTAGGCTACATTTCCACACAGGGCTACCCCAAACCGCCCGGGTTATGCACAGCAAGCAAAGAGCAAACATTCCACACAGGGCTACCCCAAACCGCCCGGGTTATGCACAGCAAGCAAAGAGCAAACAAATATGACACTGACCCCCTTGGAACAATTGGAGAGGGGGTTGTATCATTTTTTAGTGGTCTGTACAGACCATTGGTCAGTACCACTAGGGGGTGCTAAAGCGAATGGTCCGGACCAGTTGGTGTGGTCCGTCACTGTACCACAGACCACTAGTGTGGTCTGTCACGTGGTCCGTCAGTGTTCCTTCTCGTCACAATGCATCAGTCAGCGTACAGACGCTCTGACCATGGTCCGGACCACCAGTGTGTGGTCGGTCAGGTGGTCTGTCACGTAGGCTACGTGGTCCGTCAGTGTTAATTCTCCTCTTAATGCATTGCAGTCAGCGTACAGACGCTCTGACCATGGTCCGGACCACCAGTGTGTGGTCAGTCAGTGTGGTCTGTCACGTATGCTACGTGGTCTGTCAGTGTTCCTTCTCCTCTATGTGTGGTCGGTCATGTGGTCTGTCACACGTGGTCCGTCACGACAAATCCCCCCCAATATTTAAGCCTGATAAAATGTGCCCCCCCCCCAATAAATTGATGTACAAAAATGAGAAAACAGAGATTTACTGCGCGATACAGCTGTTCGTGGCATTACCGCGGAGCCAGCGCTCCTAGGGGAGAGCAGAGCAAGGAACTAACCATTCTACTAACACGGAAATCGATGTAAGGGGTATATATACCACTCCCATAACATGTGTGTATCACTTAGGGTGTCGAGTCATAGTCTATTTTTAATTTATCTTCATTGAATGTTTCAAAACTGCATGTTTCAATAAGAATAGACTAATTATTATTTCCACCCACCACTCATTTATTTTGGTTAGTTACTTTCATGTAAAAAGTTTGGAAGGAACAAGCGGGGAGAAATATGCAAATGTATTTGTCCAATGTGGTCTAATGACATTGCTCTCTGTCAGAACTTGTTTGGATGTCCTTGTTGGTCTTGTTAGTTATGCCACCACTCTGTGTGTCTGATTAGGGGCAGTTCATTCATTCATACTGTGAGCTGCTGTGCTTTTGTTGATGGCTATTGAAAATTGAAAATATTGGAAATGAAATGGCTAAACTTAAATCTTGGTTTGATGAAAATAAGTTATCGTTAAATTTGAAAAAACTAAGTTCATGGTTTTTGCTAATAAAAGAAAGGATGAAGTCTCACTATCTATTGATGGAGTTAACATTGAGCAAGTTTCTGAGTTTAGGTTTTTGGGAGTTACAATGGATGAAAAATGTACATGGAAATCCCATATATCATTATGTTAAAAAAAAGGTGTCAAAGAATATTTTTATTTTGAACAAAGCTAATGTGTTAGATTGTAACACAATGAGAATGTTGTACTGTTCACTTATACTGCCCTATTTTAGTTATTGTGTTGAAGTGTGGGTAGCTCATATATAAGCAATATAATGCCATTGTTTTTATTACAGAAAAGAGCAGTTAGAATCATTCACAAAGTTGAATTTAGAGAACATACTAATAGTTTATTTATTAAGTTAGGGTTATTTAAACTTAATGAGATAATAGAACTGCAGACATTATTAGTTATATGTTTAAAGCCAAAAATAGGGTATTGCCAGAGAACATGCAAAAATTGTTTGTTTACCTCAGAAGATGAAAGTCACAGGAGGAGATTTGATTTTAAGCATCAAGCTACTCGGACCACTTTAAAACAAATGTGTATTTCTGTTATTGGTGTAAAACTTTGGAATTCTCAACAGAAGGACCTAATGGGTTGTACAAGTATTTTTCAGTTAAAAAAGTTTTTATAAAGAGAGACAAATTAGACATTATGCACTTGAAACTTAATTGGATGTTAGTTTTATTTGATTTAAGGTTGCAATCTTTTTTTTATAGGTTATTTTTGTTTATGTTGTTGTAATCACGGTGTTGATGGTGTAGGTATCTGTAAATGACAGACCATTTAAGATTCTTTGTGTTCAAAGATACAAAATAAGAATTTTCAGATACAAAATAAGAATTATATTCTTCTTTCTGCTCCTTTTCAGTCATGAAAAGCATTGATTTCAAACATGTATTTTGATGTATTGTGTGACCAAATTTATATTGTACTATTGTGCATTTTCATGACAGGAACAAATAAAAAAAATGAAATGAAATGAAAACTAATTACCGGTAGTTCAGTTAGTTAAACCAACTTCTCTTCAAAAGTACTTTGAACACTTCTCAATTGACTGCATAAAGTAATTTTACACTTGAAATGATTGGCTACAGATTCCAAACAGCCGACAGTGGTGAGAGTGTTGCTAGCCGACATGTCAAAGGCTTTTGACAGAGTGGACCATGCTAAGCTGCTACAACACCTGGTCGACATGAATCTGTGCCCAAGACTCCTGGCCTGGTTACACAGCTACACCACAGGAAGGAGCCAGAGGGTAAAGGCCAACGACACCTATAGCTCCTGGACAGAGGTAATGTCTGGTGTGCCGCAAGGAGGGGTGGCCTCCCCATACAGTACTTATTCCTCCTGTACATGTCAATCCGAAAAACAGCCTTCAGCGACACTCTGGACACTGGGTATGCTGATGGTATGGCCGGTCTTTCCCGGGCCATACCACTGACCAACATCTACAGCGACAGGTCAATGGAGATGGAGGCCAAGCAGCTGGATGAATGGGCTGCAGATAACATGGAGCTGAATGGAAAGAAGTCTGTGGAGATGAGAATTTGTTTCTCCAAAAACCCTCTGCAGCTGCCCCCTCTCTTCCTGGGAGGACAGGAGGTTCCCATCGTCACCACAACCAAATATCTTGGTTTCCACCTGGACAATGACCTCAGCGGCAACACTCAAGTGGAACAGTCAGTCAAGAAAGCTTCAAAAAGGTTACACTTCCTGACTGTGCTAGCCAGGCAAGGCCTACCCTGTGAAGATCTGGTGACCATCTATACCACCCAGGCCTTGTCTGGAATATGGAGGAGTCCTAGTGGGATGCAACAAAAAACAGACAGCACAACTGGAGAGAGTGCAAAGGAGAGCCATCAAAATCATCTCCAGAGGCAATCTGATTCAGCCTCAACTCCCATCCCTACAAAGCAGGAGAGAAGAGGCAGCAATAAAACTGGTCAAGGACATGATGAACACACATCACCCACTGCACGACCTGCTCCCACAGGACAGAGCCAGCTGCACTGGCCGGACACTGCGGAGTGGCAGACAGCTCATGACCTTCTTGGCCAGGACAAAACGCCTGAGAACAGCAACCCTGCCCACTCCTGTGAGACTCTTTAACACTCAGTCTTAAGAGACTTTTATGTCTGTGTTTGATGTATTATTGTGTTTCTATGTCCTGAAAATGTGACCTGACCTGTGATATGTAATCTATTTTTATAATCTATTTTCTTGTTTTTAGCTAGATCTTAACAGTTCTGTGTGTAAATTCTGCTTTTATTCAGTGAATACTGTGAGCAAGAATCAAATAAACTCAAACTCAAACTCAAATCAACCCCCCCCCCCTTTTTTTTTTTTACCCAAATGCATTCTGGAAATAAAGGTGTATGCTACTGTTCTTTCTTTTGTTCAATTCTTTCGGATGTTTTTAAAGGTCCATTTTCATGTACAAGATTTTCCATTTCCTGTTCGTCATTAGTGCTAAGATGTGTAAGGGAAATTAATTTATGCTGCTGTAAGGCCTTGGACCATGGCATATAACATATATCCATATAATATATATGGAAATAACAGGGAAGCATCTGTGGAAGTCTTGTTTTCATTCAATAAAACTGCCTTAAAAATCTAACTCAGAGTGGGATACTTACAACACCAATATCCTTTTGATCATAAATTGATCATAAATTACCATTATATTGGTTGATAAGCCTATGATACATATAATCTCAACAGACAACAAAGTATAGAGAGTGATTTCCATAACAGCAACTGGCATGTATTTGGCTCATAGTCATAAGGATGTCTTTTGCTTTAACTTGTGTGTTCTGTATGTAGCTTAAATAATCAAACATCAAAGCTTAATATTGTCATATCACAGCAGTCATATAGCCTAATAATCTATATAATTATATTTGATGATTCACTATTTTTTATTTTTTATTATTATTATTATTATTATTATTATTATTATTATTATTATTATTATTATTATTATTATTATTGTAACAGACTGTTCTGTATGTTATTGTGTACTCTTATTGTGAAGTCCGGAAGAGGAAGTGGACAGTTGGTTCACTCTCTGTATCTCTCTCGCCCCTGACCAAGTAAATGAGTGGCTGCAGCTCCCAACAACAAGCGGTCTCTGACTCATTTCTTCACCATAAACAATATATAAAGAACCCAAAATGCTCGGTTACATTTGTAATATCGAGTGGACGTTTACATTGAGGCCATCGGCCATTGTTGATGACGTTTCACTGTGCGACACTCAGTTACTCCATGTCAGAAATAAAGATGGACGCATGTTGTATACCAGTCAAACTTATGTCTGTTTATTTAGACAATTATATGTCAATAGAACAGTAAACATTACATTATTAATATTATTATATTGATATTATTAATTTAGTAACGTTACTTAGTAACGTTAGTAAATGCCCAACAATGATGGTCATTGACGCATGCATTTAGACGAGAAGGAACACGGACCACGTAGGCTACGTGACAGACCACAGGCACACATGACGGACCACACCACACATCAAGACAAGTGGTCGTGTACACTGACTGACGATGCCTGACGACAAAGAACACGGACGGACCTACGTGACTGACCACACAACCAGCTGACCGACCACACACTGATGGTCCGGACCATGGTCAGAGCGTCTGTACGCTGACTGACAATGCATTATGAACACTGACGGACCACGTACTAGCGTACGTGACAGACCACACAACCAGCTGACCGACCACACACTGATGGTCCGGACCATGGTCAGAGCGTCTGTACGCTGACTGATGCATTAAGAGGAGAATGAACACTGACGGACCACGTAGCCTACGTGACAGACCACCTGACCGACCACACACTGGTGGTCTGGACCATGGTCAGAGCGTCTGTACGCTGACTGATGCATTGTGACGAGAAGGAACACTGACGGACCACGTGACAGACCACACTGACCAGCTGACTGACCACACACTGGTGGTCCGGACCATGGTCAGAGCGTCTGTACGCTGACTGCAATGCATTAAGAGGAGAATTAACACTGACGGACCACGTAGCCTACGTGACAGACCACCTGACCGACCACACACTGGTGGTCCGGACCATGGTCAGAGCGTCTGTACGCTGACTGATGCATTGTGACGAGAAGGAACGCTGACGGACCACGTGACAGACCACACTGACCACCTGACTGACCACACACTGATGGTCCGGACCATGGTCAGAGCGTCTGTACGCTGACTGCGATGCATTAAGAGGAGAAGGAACACTGACGGACCACGTGACAGACCACACTAGTGGTCTGTGGTACAGTGACGGACCACACCAACTGGTCCGGACCATTCGCTTTAGCACCCCCTAGTGGTACTGACCAATGGTCTGTACAGACCACTAAAAAATGATACAACCCCTGCTGAACAATTGGCCGCCTACTAGGACCCCCCGGATCATCTGTGGCTACAAGAAGAATAAACAAATAAACCAAATAAACAAACCAAATAAACAAACAAACATAAACAAGATAAGGCTTAAAACTTAACTCGCCCGTCGGCGAGACCCCCCCACGGGGTCTGAGCTAGGCACCGTCCGACTGGGGATAAACGGCTGGTCGGTGGTGCTGGCAGCGTACGGCGGCGGGCCGGACGCTGGTCTTGGCTGGAGAGCGGGTGATGACCGAAGTGGACTGTACGGACTCCCCGGCCCTATATCTGCTGAGAGGGAGGCAGCTGTCCTCCTCTCATGGGCACGGGACACACAAGCACGAAACTCTCCAGCAAACCAGAATCACTGGCAGGCTCTGCTCTTTAACCCAGAGCCTCACTCCCACCCCACGGCTGGAGGCAATCACCCCAATCAGTCCCCAATCAGTCCTGGCACATAACCCCCCCCCCCCCACACAGGTTTACCACAGTAATGTAGGTAAGCTAACCAAACCATCATTCATGTTCTCGGTTCCAGGTTACACAGCTTTTCCTCCTCCCAGGGCCATGCTTTACATGCAGGCAAACAGATGTGTGCTGTGCGGGCGCTTGTTTGTGTGTGTGTGTGTGTGTGTGTGTGTGTGTGTGTGTGTGTGTGTGTGTGTGTTTGTGCGGGCATGCATGTGTGTTTGTGTATCTGTGTGTGTGTGTGTGTGTGTGTGTGTGTGTGTGTGTGTGTTGTGGTTGATTGGCTCACATTGACGAAGGGCTTGCTGGGGAATAAAGCCATTGTTTTCACTCTCATTTGCCCCCAATAGGAGGGATAATATGCCATGATTTGTGTTAACAAGAACAATACCTTCCTCCCCCTCTCAAATTGCATCATGCGTGTGTGTGTGTGTGTGTGTGTGTGTGTGTGTGTGTGTGTGTGTGTGTGTGTGTGTGTGTGTGTGTGTGTGTGTGTGTGTGTGTGTGTGTGTGTGTGTGTGCGTGCGTGCGTGCGCGTGCGTGCGTGTCTTTTCTTTTGGTATGTAATGTCGCGTTCCAGGTTCACTAGTTTATTAATTACGGTAATGAATCGTTCGGGCAATCGCTCACAGCAAAATCTGTGGTGTGAATTAGTGTTAATTTTTCAGTGAAAATTATTCTGAGTTAATGAGTGTTGATTTGGGTGTACTTTGCACACCTGCAGTAACCTCGCGTCACCAGGCTCTTCTCGGCGAGAAAGAGCCTGGCTCCCGCCCACAATTGATTTTGTCACCCTACTGGTTCCCGCCTAGAGCCCGCCCTAGACCGGATGGCAGCGTTTCTAGCTCGTCAACTTTCACGTTAACTTGACAATTTGACCCAAGTATCAGAATCCTCTTTCACCGTTTTGACCGGTGTGTCAGGCGGTGGTGGCGGAGATGCCATATTGCATAAACGTTTTGTTTTATGTAACGCTAGCTTTGTTTTGATCAGACTGTAGTTTAGGTAACATCACCGCGTCAAGCTAACGGCAACAAAGACGTTGTTAGGCGCATTGCCATCCGGTGTTAATTCTGGGTCCGGGGTTTACGCCCCCATGACAAAAAGCGGGGTGGAAGGTGCCCAGACTACACCTGCAGTGTTTAAAATCGTCTGTAGGTAGTGCTATCTGAGCGAGTTGAGGGTGGACACCTGGTTGAGTCAATTTCACATCCGGTCTGGTAACCTCCATCTTTCTTTTCCGAAAATACACTGAACCATTAGTCTCTTAGAACAGACGAGTTGGCTTCCGCAATTTTCAAATGCTCTCGCCATACCGTCTGTACGACAGACCCCCAGAACATGCACAAGGAAGTAGTGAAAAAAACCTTCAGACCGGAAGGAAGTTCGACGGAATCTGACCAATCACGACACGCGTGTCCACGAAAAATATGTTCCCCCCGGAAACTTAAACCGATGCAGGTTGCTAATGCTAGCAGTGCTTTAGAATTACCATGGAAGCTACGCCGACGAAACCGGTGAAATAAGACCCTGATAGACGTAAACGATGTATCCGCGGCTTGGAGGAACCTCGTGCAAGACGTGCACTTATTCCAGAGTTAAACGAAAGTGATGAGGTAAGTTGCTAACGTTACTGAGCTTATCGTTCGTCTTACTAATCAGCGTTAGCTAACGATAGCTACAGCAGTATACAGCTAGTTAGCTAATGTTAAATTCTGATTGGACGAATGAGCGGAAGTCCCGCCTTTCAACTTCCTCTTCCGTTTGGTGCATGATTCTCCCCCACGAAGTACAGACTGTATATAGCTGCATCTGCCGGATGTAGATAAGACAGTCTGTTTTAAGAGACTACTGAACCATTAGCAGCGATTAGCATGGCTAACGTCTACAATGTTTTGCTTTATAAAGGTACGTTTAGGTGAATGTATTTACTTATAAGGGCAAACTCGTACATAAAACAATGTATTAACGGTTAGCGCAATGTTAGCCGTTCAAATGTGGCAATGTACTGTAAAAGCTAGCGTTAGATGCTTATGGATTTGCTAAATGACGACGAGCTAACGCTAGCTAAGACACACGTGAAGCCAACAGCTAACATTACATTTGTCTCGATAGAATGTAATGAGGTGAGCACAATGTTATGGTCGAATGCGTCAATGTAATTCAACGTTAGATGCTCATGGCTTTGCTAGCATTAATTGCTAACGCTAGTTGAATGCACATGTACGGTAGTTTACTTATGGCAGGCTAGACTGTTACAACACACTCATGCTGACGGTGGCCGGTGAAAAGTGTCCTCTGCATTTAACCCATCCAGGCATGTCCTTTCCTCTGAGGTGCAGGCCAGGGGCAGTGGTCGCTTTGCCAGGAGCAGTGGTCGCTTTGTACGCAAGGTAATACCCGTTTCTCTTTCAGTACATGGTGATGTCTCAACTTGCCTGAGTGCTTCGGGAATTTAAGGTAAAAACGTAGTTAGTAGTGAGTGCATTTAGCTCATAGTAATGTACCTCTGGTAATAGCAGAGCTACAGTATCATGTGGGTGAGAGGCTAATGCTAGCTGCTCCAGGCAACATAGAAAGTCAATTACAAAACCTCTGGCTCATTGTTCTAATTACCCTGCTGAAAAAACCAGCATGCACCAGCATAGCTTTTTATGCTGGTGTACCAGCATCCCAGCATCGCATGCTGGGATGCTGGTGGTGTGACCAGCATGGGATGCTGGTGGTGTGACCAGCATGCGATGATGCTGGTATGCTGGTGGTGTGACCAGCATCCCATGCTGGTCACACCACCAGCATGGGATGCTGGTGGTGTGACCAGCATGCGATGATGCTGGTATGCTGGTGGTGTGCTGGTCACATGCTGGTCTTGTGACCAGCATGGGAAGCATACACCAGTACACCTATGCTGGTGTAGATGCTGGTGTGACCAGCATACACCAGCTATTCTGGTGTCAAAACACAACATGCTGGTCTATGGTTGAATGCTTGTTAACCAGCACCCCATGCTGAGAGTAGTCAGACCAGATAAACATCACAAAAGTAATCTTTCTTGAACTAGTTAAATGAAGACTATTTCAGGTTTACATAACAATATAATTATTTATTAAATAAAAGCAACACAGAGAGGGAGTGGGAGAGAGAACCGCACATACAGCAGTGCACCTGAACAGTCAGCCTGTACCTGTCTTTATGTCAAAAGTATTAAAAGTAAAAGTGTGACTCAACTCAATTAATGTGCTGAAGGCAATTAAAGACTCATTACAATTAAACTCAATTAAATAATAAAACTACTGACTAATTAACAATAACACAACAAACAGGCAACATCACCTGACAAGAAAAGAGGTCACCCCAGGAACAGCTGGAGAAGAAGTGTGCAGGCAGAAATGTCTGGGAGCAGGCTCAATTGGGGAGAACAGGGAAGAACCGCCAACCACCGACATTTTGTCAATGGCCTATGCTCCCTTGAGGAGCAAAGGCCTTAAGTCAAATCAGAAGTAGAGAATTCCACTGAAAAACAATGCAGATTTATTTTGCACAAAATCTCACAATCCTAAAAACTTTATGGAAAAAAACAATGTTTTGCAGGCATTCATTTACCGTAATTAATTAATTTCAGTTATTGAGAGTTGATTTGAGTTCAGTCGTGGACCAGTGATGTCATTCACAAATCACAACTTAAATCAACTCTCAATAACTGTCAAACTAAATGAATGCCTGCAAAACGGTTTACAGTTTTTGGATATGTGTGAGATTATGTGCAAAATAAATCAGCATTGTTTTTCGGTGGAGTGTCCCTTCAAGTGCTATTCTTTGCTTGTTTGTTTATGTCCATTATTTTCTCTGTGATGTAGCATCCAGGCTTCCCCACTCGAGCTTCCACATCTGCTTCACCCAGGTTTTGGTTCTGGAGCCATTCTTTGTATCAAACTGAAAAGCAAACAGAGATAAATTAGTGGCAGAGTAACACTGTTCTTTGGTCAATATTTCAACTGCTGTTTGAAAACGTGCTACAGAAAAGTGACGCATGACGCATGAGCTACTTTAAAAATTATTTCACTGTACTGTCTGCCCAGGGTCTAGCTGTACAAAGACCTTTCTGGCTCACAGCCCGATTGGTCCCAAGTTCGCAACACATTTTAAAATTCATCTTGAAGTTGATAAGTCAGATACTGTAAGTTAAATCGCACCTTTCTGATCCACCTTGGAACCTGGTAAAACAGCTCATCCATTCCAGACACATTACAATTTGGTAAATAAGAGTCCAAATGCAGTGACACATGCATTAGGTTCCATGGGATCATGGCATCAGCTATGTGCACAAATCATTTATTTAACAAGCCAGTCACCTTTAATTAAAACTACAGCCACCCACAGGATATGTCCATCTAGATCATTTTGGTGTGAGTTGCTGAGTTTTGGAGACACCGGCCATGTTGTGGTGCTCAAAGCACACACAAAAAATAAAAATAAAATAAAATAAAATAAAATCCTTTCCAGAAAGGATAAAAAGCAAGTAGGCCTAGAGGACCACAGGAATAGGTTTTTGGGGAAAAGAAAAGTTCTCAACTTAACAGATTAATGTGTGTCCTCCACTGGCTGTTTCTCCCTCAATGTATGATATCGAAAACCTGCACACACACAGTATATAGACAAAGAGACAGTGTCCATTAGAAAAGCATGTGTGAAAAGCAGCACTTGCCCCTCCCTCATTACCACCACTGAGGTGCCCTTGAGCAAGGCCCTTAACCCCTTAATGTGTGTGTGAGTGCGAGCAGGGCCCACTTGAAAAAGAGATGGAAATCTCATTATGGTTACCCTGGATAAATAAAGGTAAAAAAAATTAGCAGTTGTATGAAGTGGGAAAGATTCTTAGTTGGCCACTCTTCTTTCACCAAGTATCCAGTCTGTCTGTGTGCACTTTGCTCATGTGTATGTTTCCACACATGCCACTGACCTCCTCGCTCTCATCTCCTCCCGTATCGTCCTGCACTTGGCTCCCAGGAGCTTCCTGAGGTTGACGGCGTGGATGACAGCACCCACCTTCTTGTCCAGCATGGCCTCCTGGCCAATGCCATAGTAATGCTGGCAGTTCAGCGTTCCGTTATCATCTACAATGGGAGAGAGAACAATGAGAGAGAAAAATGGAGGGATAGAGAGGGGAGTGGAATGGTGTAGTGGTAGGAGACAGTATTAGTAGGAGAAAGATAGTGGATAAAGTCTTGTAGTTAACATACAGACATGTGGCAGTGGGTGAGGCCACGGTCAGCTGCAGCTGGTTCTGTATAGAGAAGTTGATGTTGTAGCACTCTGTCCAGTCTGCTTTAGGAGGCATCACCAGGCTTCTCATGCACATCCAAGATCTACAGAGCAGGCCTACAGGGAAACAGTTTAGTGAGTGTAATATTTGCACAATTGAAAAGTGAAACCCCAAAAAAAAGGTCTGGGTCAGTTTCTCTAGCTTTACTTTACACATCACAAATACCAGGTAAGGTAGAGCTTTCCCCCTGTTTTCATATTTATACAGTAATTAAATCAGCTCCACCATTAAAGTCGAAGTGAACCGGAACGGAATGCACCAGCGCGAGCGTCAGACACTGAAAACGAATTGAGAGGCGGACCATATACGTGTCGATGATTTGATTTGACAATTCTGAGGACTGGCTTTGGCATTGGCCAATCCTGGCGTGTTCCACCCCCAAATCCAGTGGGATTCAGCCTGTTGTCATGCTACACGAGTGGGATCCGCAGAGTACCAGGGAGCCAGCTGCTTCGTGCGGAGCGAGCGGACAATCCGATTCATAGGTGCTGCCCGCCCGCCTGGAATCTCCGAGAGACGACCCCTGACAGCCAGGGAGGCTGTCAGGCTCGGAGGCGCGCGCCATTATCGTTATAAATGTAAATAATATTCCTGGAATGCGTGTTTTAACGAACCAGTTACATTTCTTTGCATTCTTAGACATTACCGTTTGATTTAGTTTGCATAATTGCTCAAGTTAGTAGTTAGTTTATGGGCTAGAAACTCTGCCAGATGACAGGCACTAGGTGCCATTTTCGCCTTCATTTGGAAGAGAAAATGATCCTGTAATGAAGATTTGATTGACAGCTGAACTAAAATACTAAACTAAATACTAAACCAAAATACTAACCTGTTACAATATAGAATTATCACCCAGCCACGCCACCACAGGCGCGCGCGCGCGCGCGCGCGCACGCACGCACGCACGCACGCACGCACGCACGCACGCACGCACGCACACACACACACACACACACACGCGCACACACACACACACAGAGCTGAAGGTGAGAGCAGCGCTCTATCGGTAAAAAAGTGTTCCCCCCTGCGGCCCCTCTCCTTCTTACAAGTAATTGACCTCTTTCTGTCGTAGTAAATAACACACAAGTTAAGCCTACTTCACTCACCTCCACAAATAATCTGCTTCAAGCCGCCGGTTCGTTGTTTCTGGAGTTTATTTGAAGACCGGAGCAGTGAGTGCTGTACTGACAATTGACAAATGGTGCAGACAGGTCCAGCCGCGCGAAAGTTTGGAGATGGTCTCGCGCAGCATATCAGAGGCGTAGTGATACTCAGTTCCATAAAATAGTTCCAATTGAATGGAGGGTATGCAGCACGGACGTCACTTTCCCACTGGAACATGCCCCCTCAATCGGGACTGGCAAAACCTAAAACCTATGGGCAAAACATTCAGCAGGTTCTCTGTTGTTTGGAGCAGTAGGTGTCATTAATCTAGGCTGATTACTGCATTCAAAATCAGTCTGGCTGTCACTCAGTGGGCGTGACCATGCAGTGACTTCTGCCTGTGACATCACGTGCATACCCTCTATATGGGAAAACTGGCCTCAGAAATGAGTCTGACCCACGGCCACCTAGAGTTTAATTAAAGCCTCTGTTACAGTAGAAAACATAACATAGCTTGAAAGTAATAATAGTAATAATAATGACAACAACAACAACAACAACAACAACAATAATAATAATAATAATAATAATAATACATTCATGTGTAATGTTATTTTAAAGGACTATGCTTGATATAGAATTGCATTAGCCTCTTGTATTGTGTTATATTAGCCTGTTACCCTGTAAGGTGTTTTGTTGGGCATGGTTAAAACTTTTTTCTTGTGTGTTGCGTTATTTGTTGCTTATGTTATAACTTGGCCCTGTACCATTTATTTTATCTGGCAAGCTGTCAATGGAGGCCAGAAGACGATACAAAATATAAAAAAGAAGGCATATAACCCTAGCCTGGGTAAACCCAGCCTCCACGTGACCTGCTCTCAGACCTGCTCTGCTCTCGTAGTGACTGAGAGCAGGTCTGAGAGCAGGTCACGTGGAGGCTGGGTTTACCCAGGCTAATATAACCCACCCTATAACCCATAGGGGATGGGTGATGGGCCAGATTGTTTCCCAAACTTTTTCACATCAAGGTCCCCTAAACTAGACCACAGACCCCCAATTTTGTGCCAGGGTTCCCCATCCAATAAAACTTTTGCTTTTAGATGTTTTCCTCATGGTTGCCATGGCAACCATTTTACTTTCCACTATAACATAATTATTTTTGCATCAAATCTCCTGAACCAAACATGATGACAGAAAAGGTAATGTCTACCCCTTACTGTATGTTTTCATGGTATGATCCAGTGTAGGAAATTAGCCAGGGGCAAGGCCAAATATGCTCTAATAAATCTCAGAATGCACCAAAAAAACATGATCAAGGGGCAAAAATTGTCCCCAAGATTTTGATAGGCCTAATTATATTCTCATTACATTAATTACATTTTCATTTGCTTCTCTAACACACACTAACACAATTAACTTTTGTAAAACACCCCAAAAAGGGACCTGGGCTTGGCCTGGACACGAAAGTTAAAATTAAATCCATGCCATGGACCAGCAGGGTACAGAGGAGGTCATTTCCATTGTGGAGCACTTCACAATCTCCTCCACCAGCATGACCATGCTGGTCAAGCAATCCCCAGCACAACCATGTTGGTCCACCAGCTTCACCATGCTGGTCCAGCAACTTCACCAGCTTCACCATGCTGGTCCACCAGCTTCATCAGCATGACCATGCTGGTCCACCAACTTCACCAGCTTCATCATGCTGGTCCACCCGCTTCACCATGCTGGTCCACCAGCTTCATCAGCATGACCATGCTGGTCCACCAGCTTCACCATGCTGGTCCACCAGCTTCATCAGCATGACCATGCTGGTCCACCAGCTTCACCATGCAGGTCCACCAGCTTCACCAGCTTCACCATGCTGGTCCACCCGCTTCACCATGCAGGTCCACCAGCTTCACCAGCTTCACCATGCTGGTCCACCCGCTTCACCATGCTGGTCCACCAGCTTCATCAGCATGACCATGCTGGTCCACCAGCTTCACCAGCTTCACCATGCTGGTCCACCAGCTTCACCATGCTGGTCCAGCAACTTCACCAGCAAGGCCATGGTAGTTTACCAGCTTCACCAGCAATCATTAGCTGGTGGACCAGCAAGGTAATGCTGGTCCACCAGCATCAGACCAGCACTAACCAGCATAGACCAGCATCAGACCAGCACTAACCAGCATAAACCAGCATAGACCAGCAAGAAATTCATGCTGGTCTATGCTGGTTTTTTCAGCAGGGGTACAGACTCAATAGCTTGAGTTTTGTTTCTAGCATTAAACAAGATGAAGCAATGATTCCACTATGCATAGTTGATTGGGGGAAAACATCTTTATGTAGGAAAAGAATGTAAAAAGGTCAAGCAAGCTTCAGAATAATTTCGACTTATGGTCAGAATGTTTTAAAATGAAAGCTTTGATTTAAACTTGATAAACCCTGCGAAAACACGCTTTTCTTGAACGTGACTTTATTGCTTTTTTAAGATGATCATTGTATTGTAAACCTGTGCGTTACCTTGTACCATTACTTCTATTTTAAATCATGCTCTTCAAAGTAACCAAGAAGCTCCTTTTTTCACTGTTTATTATATTGTTTATATTCCAAACACCTATGGCTACTGCCTTTGTGCATTCAAAGTAAGTGAATGGCTTTTGTCCTCCACCCCTCCAGACTTGGACAGTGGCATGGCCTCCCTGCTGCTCCTTCTCCATCTCTTGCCATCCACAGGATGGAACGGGGCGAAGAGAAGTCCCAGTGATGCAGTGGACAAAATGGTGCACTTTCACAAGGTATGTCTGTTAAAATATTTTTTATAATAAATAAATTGGCTCGGCAGTGTCTGTCCATCACAATTTGACCAGCCCGGGTTTACACACACACACCAGTGGTCTGGGAAGGGGCTACAGAGGTCCTTGAATGGGTTTTCTCTTTAACTCATTGAGTGCCAGCCACTTTTGGAGAACGGACGCTCCCAGTGCCAGAGTTTCCGAGCGTTTTCAGTGATTTCTCGAGGCCCACAGAATATTGTGTGATATTGTAAACACCGAACACGCACAAAGAACAAGGAGACTCTATTGTATCATCAGCAAAAAAAAGTTTATTGATACCATTTTCCGTTCTTTAGTTATGAGCCGAAGATAGGTTGTTTTCAGCGTTTTCAGGCGTTTCAAATTAGAAGCTGAGTTATTCAGCCTTTTGTGAAATGAAGCATTTCAAGCACATTCACTGACTCTAGCTAATATTTTCTGATGCAGTGACGTGGTGTAGTTGTCATGGTGCCCTGCGTGCCCCACCCCCCTCAGCTGCAAACTCCTCCCCACACTAACACACAGCCTCACGCACCCAGGTCTATTTTCGGAGTGCTCCGTTTTTGTGCGCCGGCTCCCAGCGCGACACGGAAAAGCCAAACCGGACTGCTGAGAATGGTTTGGCTTTTCAGTGTCGGGTGCTGCTTTTCTGGCGGCTAATCGTGTGGAGAAACTATGCAGACAGACAGAGGCAGAGGGGCTCAGTTGTGGGAGCGGATTGACTGCTGTTCGCAGCCAACGCCAGCTGCAGCCAGAGCAATCTATATGGCTCTGGCTGCAGCATGAGCGGTTTCTCTTTCATCACGGGGCTTTTTCCTGCTGTTTTCCGGACCTTTCTCTAATCTGGAGAGCACTGTCGACACCTAATGAGTCCGTAAAATAGGTTATACACCTTCAATAGCTACAATATTTGTACAGGAGATGCAGGAGGCTTTGATCCACGTCCCACCGTCAAAAAACGCATTTGACGTCGATCGACGTCGTTGGCACTCTACGTCACTATTTACTTTGACGTCGATCGACGTCGTTGGCACTCAATGAGTTAATTGTCTCTGAGTTCTACTATTTCTCATAAAAATTCTGAACCTTGGTCCAAGCCATGTTTGGTCCTTGAATTAGAGGGAATCGGGCCTTGAAAGTTCTTGAAATTTAATTTTAATTTGAAGGTGGTGTGGGAACCCGGGAAATGAATGCCTGCAAAACTGTTTACAGTTTTTTAATATACAACTGATTTTGTAATGGTTGAAAATCATGTGTTCTTTTACCTCGATTTGAAAAACCTTGCACAGGTATTTCTTAATCAGAGTGAGAGTGACATCACCATCACTCAGAGACAGACACACACTCACTCTTACAGACACACACAGACGGCGAAGACTCGTTTTTATTATCACCACACTTTTGACTTCAGGTTCCTTGAGAATTACAGTATAAAGTGTCCCCAATTTTTTTTTTACATGAAGGCTAAATCTGTTTTTGCATTGGTGTTTTTTAGGGATGCACCGATCGATCGGCACGTGACCGGAAATGGCCGATTTTCACGTGATCGGCCTCGATCGGTGATCTGTTCCGGTCACTCTAAATAGCCGATTCTGTGAGCCGATTTTCACATGACGTGCGCGCACCCCAAAGCACCGAGACAGGCACCCAGCCACCACGCCACACACGCCAGCAGCATACCTTCCTTGTTGTGGATTTTTTTCACCGTCAGTGAAGTAGACAAAGCTCGCAGTTTGTCACACATGCAAGTCGAAAATAAGCCGTGGAGACAGAGATGCGGCCGAGTCCCGCTCGGCTGGAGTCCAGTCAGAGCGGCTCGCCGCACCTCACTGGCCCCTCTCTCTCTGCTCTCTCTCCCCGTGAAGCGGTGCTCCAGCAACCCGCCACCGCGCACAGCCGGCTTGGCGAGGTGAACGCGAGCATTGTGTCCAGCGCCAGCAGAGGCTGTATCATGTAATATCAACAGAGAACCGAGACACGAGCTGAGGAGGTAATCAGGCGTTACTCGGAAGAGACAGGAGAATACACAGGTGCAACGGCCAATATAACCATTCCCCGACCTGCATTCTCCATTCCACATCAGCGCTGCTGCCTCAGACTGTCACTCATGTTGCAACGTGGTGGATACAGGAGAGACTATTTGTTTCGTATTGCAAATAGAGCGACATGAGAACGATGGACATAATAATAAAAATGCATCGGACTCACAAGTGTGCAACGTTTTCTGTGCGTGATGATATTTTTTCGGATGGCAGATAAAAATACGCATACCAAACTTCGGACTGTATGTAAACTCCGCCTGATATTCAGACTGAAGATCGTTACTGTAACTCATAAACTAATTTCCCCTCTACTTAAGAGGACTGGTCTGGAGCCAGGCTATAAACTCCTTGTCCATGGATCATTTTGATGTTCTGTTGCACCTGTTTTCTTTTGGAAAAGTAAATGCATGATAGCTGTGGGATATAGGCTATTGGATTTAATTTAATTTTTGTATTCATTGTATTTGCACAAAAAAGCTCTGTCCAGTAGCCTAACCTGGAACACTTTTATTTTGAGATGTGTTTGAGTGAGATGGTCCTACTTCATGCAAATGATAAGAATTGTTTATTTGTTTATTTGGATCCCCATTAGATCTAAGAATTGTTCTATGAATCTTAATTTTCAAACAAAGTTACAAAAACGTTTGTGTAAGCTGTCAATTGTTGTTTTTAGAAAAAAAAATCGGAATCGGCAAAAATCGGTATCGGCAAGTCAGACTATTCAAAAATCGGAAATCGGAATCGGCCAAGAAAATGGCAATCGGTGCATCCCTAGTGTTTTTCAGTCATGCCACAGCATCGAGGAACACCTGCGTGTAAGAGAGGGGAAGCAACCATACATCCTAGCAGTTGGCCGAACCCAGGACAAGACTGATACATTCTACATCGTCGTGGACAAACAGCTCATCCCCTGCCAAGCAACCAGCTCCTTGGGGGCTTTTGATGAACTGTTCAAGTCCCACTACGTGTTCAACCTGTCCTACGATGAGGCCCTGATCCAGCTCTTCACCTTTGTGCAAACAACAATCTACAACATTGATGTTGCAACAACCCAGGAGACCCCCGCACGAGCGTGTGAGGTACGGGCAAGAATCTTGTCCTCAGGCACATGTGGATAACCAGTCAATTGTTCCGCATCTATCCAAGCACCATGTTCAAGTTAGTTTGTGTACAAGATCATTGTAGGCCCAAGTTTTCTCAACGTTCCGGTTTTAAGAAACATCTTAAAGCTGGTCGGCATGTAAATGTTAGTTTAACTGTCTTTAACTGGGACTTGATCATAATTACCAGTTTAATTAGTTCGCTTTACTTCAACTGGCTCCACAATCCCCCATTTCTCATTGAAATATCTTATTCTTTTAGTTTCAGTATTAAAATCTACAACTGGGTTTTCAAAATTCTCAAATCTTTTTTTCTAGTGTAGCTCTTATAGGATCATCTTTAGGCACAGCAGACAGTATTTCATGCTAAACTTGGGAATGTACTCCTGTAGCAAGTTCTTCCAAATCACTAACAATTGTCGAAACAAGACTATTTGCAACACCACTTCCTTGGAGTTTAGCAATAATTGAAGCACAAATTTGTTTTGTATTTTTTTGATGACTATTTGATTCATTGTCCTCTAAACATTCAACATTAGCTTGAAATGCCTCACCACTTTCAGGAACATCCCTCTCATGAACAGTACTTAAATGCTTCTTGAAACCTGCATATGTACAAAACTGGCGCCTACAACGACCTTGTGCACAAATCAACTTAAACCTGGTGCTTGGATAGAAACTGTGATCAATTCTTAAATGGGTTATCAGCGACTGGTTACCCACATGTGCTTGTTGACAAATGAAACACCAACATTTAGTTGAAAAATCGACATGTGCTTGTTGACAAATGAAACACTTCAACATTTAGTGAAAAATCTCGCGGATTGTTGGGGGTTCATTGGCTGTTGCAACATCAATGTTGTAGATCGTTTGGGCCTCATCGTAGGACAGGTTGAACACATAGTGGGACTTGAACAGTTCATTAAAAGCCCCCAAGGAGCTGGTTGCTTCAAAGAGCTCTTTTCCACGCAAGATGATCTTTGGGTCATCCTCACAGTAAACATGCTGAGCATCATTTTTTTCGATCAAACACAAACGGCAGAAATGTCGTCCACTAAAAGACTCTGTAAAACCTAGAATTCCGTGCATCTCCAAATTGTCCCCAGTTATCTGAGATATGGTGCCATGAACTTTTTCAGTGGAGAAAGGTAAATCAAGGCCATGAGTCTCCAGTGTTTTGATGTCATTAATCAGAGGCTGTAGAATTGGATCAAAGCCATATTTTTTCATATCTTCAGTATGAAACAGTGCAATCAAATGAATGTTCGTAAGAGCAGAGTTAAAATTTGTTGTTTTGTATTTTCTTGATGACTATTTGATTCATATATATGCGCTTTGTACATCAAATGGCCTGTACATTTGAAGACACTTTGCTTTTATCACATCTTTCTCATCACTGTCAAACACTTGATAGGCATGAAAATGTTCATTGAAATTGTCAACAAAAAGCTTGTTTACAAGGAAGTAGATGTCATGATCGAGTAAAATCTTTTTTTGAATTCTGCAAAACGCAGGCATCTCATCTTCAATTTCACTGCATATCACTAGTCCTGTCCTGTACTCTGTCCCACTGATTTTAACCCAGTTGGTAGAGAAGATGTCTATTGGTACAGCTGCATTCAAGACTTGAGCAAACATGTCATCAGATTTCTATGTGGATACAACTGTTTGAACAATTCATGATGTTCCATTATCAAATGTTTCAAGTGTACAGTCATGCCTAGTGTCACAGATGGAGAAAATACAATGTTAAACACTATTTTCTTTTTTTGAAGTGCGACTAGTTTTTGGATTTCCTTGAGGACTATTTGATTCAATGTTTTCTAAATAACACCTCCAAGGTCGTTTGTACAAGCAGTCGAATACGACCATATAGCAGAGTTATAGGCTGAGTGGTTATGACAGGCGGCTGCCACGCCAGCAGCGCCGGTTCAAATCCTGCAGCACTTGAATATTTATTTTCACCAAACTTTGAGACTGGGCTGTTATTCACACGACCGCTAGAGAGGCACTTAAGGTTAAAATGTGATCTCAGGTCGTATTCGGCTGCTTGTACAAACGACATCCTGGGTCGTAAGATGAGAGGCTGTCTCTAAACACTCTCTGGGCTCAGCCTGCTACTGGTTGCAGTCTCTGTGCTCTGCCTGCTAGCCGGCAGGCTGGTAAACCAGCTGGTCATGTGAACTTTCATTTCGTTCTACCATTTTGTTCTGTAAGCGACCAATCAGAAACATCTAGCAAAACAATGACTGTCTCATTGCCTGTCTGGCTTGAGGCGTAATGTCAACGTGTGTCTAGTTTAAACAGCCATAAAGTGCAGTTATTGCAGAAATAGACTCAATAACACAACAATAACAATTTAGCAGGAGTGTGCAACCGTGGAATTTCTGTGCGGAAAATATGTTTACGCCGTTCTCCCAAGTGGATTTGGGTTTGACTGGATCCAACACTGATTAGCTGAAGGAGTTGTCAAGGCGAGTACACCTGCCCAACTTCCGCCCACTGCAAACACTGCGTGAAAGCTTAAGGCCAGATGGTCTGGTAGAACTAAATGAAATGTGAGTTTATGTTTTTGTACTTATTTTATTTTGTATTTGATACTTTACTCACATGTGTATGCAATAATGTTTGAATGTGTAGTTTTCCAAAACATGTGCAATGGGTGGTTGGAAAATAAAAGTGATCAGTGATGATTTGTTTTATTTATGCTCACTTGTTCAATTCTGAAGCCTTGACTCAAGGAACAAATCAAAGTCCTAATCTTTTCGCTCTGCTGTAAAAACTTTGCCCCTTCACAGCTTGTTGATCTTTCCAGTGATGGTATTCTGTCAGATAATGTCACAAATCTAAGAGAAACCTGCTTCTGGACCACTTCCAACCTCCTGCTGTGGGTGCCTGGGATAACATGTTTTCCTCTGGGATCAATACATTAAAATCACATCTCCAAAAAGTTAATTTCTAGGTTTAGTTCAACACAATGGTGTATTTTGTCTCTTGTTATGTTGGTGTTTTTTCTCGTCTTTAACTAGGGACAGACACACAATTGGATTTTTTGTTTTATTGCTATTTTATAGTCAGTTCCGTTTGATTCCTGTAGTTGGCGGTAATGCAACATCTTAGATGCCACCCGCTGTAAAACCAATCAGAAGAAGAAGGCGCACACATTCTTCCATCCTGTTGCCGCCACACCGGCCACAGGTCAAATCCACCTGGCTGTCTTCTGAATGTTTGCTGTTCTTTGGCTGTCTACTTCATCTTGTATCTGCAATTTTCGCTTTCTAAAGGTGAGGTTATGTAAATATATTTAAGGCAATTAATCGTGCTGTATCTAAACGTGTGTACCAACCAACACGTAAGGTTAGTGCAATTTTAGCCGTGTCAATGTAGCTAATTAGCATCCAATTATTGGATGCTAATGCTAGCTAAAATGCACACGTGTGTGTGTGCGTGCGCGCATGGCGAAATGTTTCTAGCTAAGATACCTAGCGTTATATATTGTAACTAGCATTAGCCATGAACAAAACCACAAACTATCAACATTGAAGGTTAGCGCAATGTTAACCGTTAGCTTAGTGCAATCTTAATCATCAGGGTTTTGTTAATGGGTAAGGCTTGGTAAAATTGACAACTTAGCATCTTTCTCTCCTAACGTTAGCATTTGTTTTTCGTGGGGCGTTGTCTCAACTTGTCTGAAGGAGTGATTCAGGATCAACATAAGAAGGTTGGGTGTAATGCAATACATTCGTAACGTTAATAGCTCATTTAACCTAGCTCCTTAATATGCTAGCAGGTAGTTTGTCTCAGTTTAGACAAGTCTCAACATGCCTGTCATGGAGATGGGCCAGAGGCGCGCGTATTAGCTGCTAGTGCATTGCTGCTCTAATCAGACTTTGGTTGATTTTTTTCACATTTTATGCAGTTTCTAGGATAAAACAATGAATCCAGTATGCAGAAAAAGATGTAGTATGCATTTTTGGTAGTTGGGCTTTACAGATAAGAAATTGCTTTCAGCAGTGACTGAGATTCTTTGAAAGTGAAGGCTTTCATTTAAACTCTTAACAGTAGTATTGCCTTATTTGGGGCCCATCACAAATCAAGTATGAATCAACGTGTTCAGTGACTGACTGTGTGCAAATAGAAGTATATACTTATCATTTTAATATGTCTTTATTGGAAATGTTTGGCCACTTGGCTGACAGTTTGCATCTGTGAATTACTAGACTTGGAGCAGTTTTGGAGAGATGCAACCATGTTCCCAAAGGTGAAATACCAGGGTACAAAGAAGTACATCAAATTACAACCAGGTTTCACGTATCTTGACTTCATTAATGAAGGTGAGTACTTGAGCTGTGTAGTAAATGGTACTATATACAGTATCTGCCTTATGTCGTTCATGCACAAATGTAGGGATGCACCGATCCACTTTTTTCACTTCCGATCCGATTCCGATACCTGAATTTGGATATCTGCCGATACCGATATTATGCCGATACCAATATTTTTCTTGAATATACAGTATAGGCAAAGATTTGGCCAATTAAAGTTTTATTTTTTTATATACCTTGCAAAAAGCAGACAAAATTAAGAAAATATACAAGGCAAAGAAGGATACTATTATACATTATTATACAAATTATGGCCAGCTGTGCGCTGGAATTGCAAAAAAAAAAAAAAAAAAAAATCAATTCCGATCCGATCCGTGAATTAGTGCCATATCGGCACCCGATACCGATATTGGATCGGATCGGCCCCATCCCTACACAAATGACATCACTGGCATCAACTCTCAATAACTGTGAAGTGTCAAATACGGCTGGGGGATCTAGCTAAAAAGTATATCAATGTCAAATATTTCATATCAGTCGAGTCGATATAGATGATTATTGATAATTAAATGTTTAATGACCTGTTTTCATTATTAAAAAACATGAAAAGAAAATTAGGTTTGCATTTAACCACTTAATTTTGAACTATCTTGTTTTCAAGGCACACATGTAGTAATTGTAATGAAAAACATTTGGTAACATGTATTTCATGCCACTTTTTAGTTAGGCTCATTTAGTTAGGCCACATCCCCCCCACATAACCAAGATACACCCTGCCTTTACCGACAGCCAGCTCATCTGTTTTAAGAGACTAGGTTTTGCACATTTCATAATATGCCGAAGCAATCCAAAGCTTTTCATATATTGGGCAATATATGAATATATATAAGGAGAATAAAACGAATAAAAACGGTGCATTGATGAATCAATTATGCATTATGTGCAGTTCTAATCCTGCTTCAATTATCTTATCTGGTGTCATGTTTATCGCCCTCTAGTCAAAAACAAGTTTGGGCTTGCTGACACAGCTGAACTTGACATCTTTGATGAGACGGACACCGCAGTGGAGGAAGACATCCTTCCTGGACTGCTGGAGGCCCGTCCTGAGTTGTGCCTGACAATCCGGAACAGCATTTCAGATGAAGGTCTGTATACCTCTGTAATAATTGGTACTCAGTTTTTCCAAGAGTAGCTGGGCGCAGACAACCGCTGAGGTTACCTCAGCAGCGGAAGGTGGACCACAGACTTGGCCGACTCTGCTCAGTACGTGGGGTAGTCCACCGCATGGGGGACACCGCAGAGAGACTGTCGCTGCTCAGAGCTTGGGTCTCCCTGTGGCGTCACCATTGAGCCAGTCGGTCGGGCGGCATGTAGGCATCTCTTCCAAGCAGCAACCGTGTGGTTTTGTGGTTGTCTTTAGGCAAGTTGAATGGACAACTTGGTTAAGGTTAGAGTTATGGTTTGGGTTAGGACTAAATAACAAAAACCTTGCATGTGATTTTGGACATGAGTGATTGGTCATGGTCAGTTAGTGTATAAATACAGTGGTGTAGTCTACCTTTTTTCAGATTGTATACTGACTCTGACCCCCCACTCCCCCACATCTTGCTTCTTCGGTCGCTATTCTCTCTCCTGAAGATTTGTTTACCGACGGGGAGAAAGCCCCACATGATAGCCACCCGTCAATCTCTCTCTCTCTCTCTCTCTCTCTCTCTGCTCAACACTGTTGTAGTAACACAATTCTTTTTTTTATTCAGTTGACTTTGCCATTTCCCACAGATATTGTCTTGTTTTTCTTTCATGGCTTGACAGAAAAAGTCTGCCTTCACGCGCCTAGTCGGCTTGAAAATAGAACTCACGTAAAAGTTGGCGCAGCTCAGGCGAGGTGTGGGTACACGGAAGGTTCACGTTGAGGTGCCCTGTGTACACCGCCTCATTGACTAAAAAGGATGCCTATTTAAAAGCGTGGGTAAAGGCAAGGCTTGGGTGCTGTGTGTGAACTTAGGGTAATACACAGAGCGCACAGGGTGAATTTTATGAATGGAAATTGAAAACGATACGTATCATAGCGCATTTCCCAGTGCGCATACGCAAATCTGAGTCATTTTGCAGTGTGTATACGGCGTATACCTGCGTATCACGTAGACAACACCACTGTATAAATATCAAGTTAACCCAATCGGAGGCAGAGTAGGTGGGTTATCCTGCGCAGGCGGCACGACTTTACAAAGCCAACTTCCGCTGCTGTGGTCACCTCCTTGCGAACGTCCCACCATTTTGCCTGCACCCAGGTCCCATGTGTTTTTCTGCTGCACATAATTGTTGAAGTGAGAATGCTTTTACTATTTTTCCGTTGGTGCGTTTGGCCGTGCCAAGCTAAATCATGTCATCTCCTATACAGGGTTCGTACTTTTATGAAAAACTTGAAAAAATAATGGAATTTAAAAATGGGTATTTCCTGACCTGGAAAGTAATGGGAAAAAATATTAATAACAAATATTGGTAACAACGTTACTGCTAGTGTGATCCCCATCACTGGTTTTTTCACCACAGCGACGACAACTGTTTGGGAGCAGCTGAATGACTCCCTTGGCTACCAAGCAGGAGCTGATGCTCTAACGATCTATGACATTTGTCCTAACTGTGGAGGTAACATAGGTAAAGACAGAGGTTGCGTTAGACTTTTGTAGTCTGTCATTTTGACAGACTGTCATTCCAATTATTACCTGTGTTATAGGGGTGTCACGATATTATAATTTCTACTCCAATACCCCCGAAAATATCTGTACTCGATACCATTTTCGATACCACAGGAGGGGCGGGATGACGAGACATCAAGAGGCATGAAAATACAGTTAGGCAGATGGACGGACAGATGAACACTTCTCTATAATCCAGGCCTGATAAAACTTAAATTTAGACATCAGAGCATGTTTAGCTTGTAGAAGAAACAGATAGCCAATGATAGATAGGGAGGGAAAATCTGAGTTTTCATTCAAAGAAAGCACTGATGGTATCAAAACTGTTGCAAATGAGTATTGTATCCCATTCAAAATTTGAGTATAGATACTTTTGACAACCCTACTGTGTTAAAATAACAGCCTTCAGATTTTTCTGAAGGCTGAACGATACTTTTTTCGATACCAATTTTTAGAAAAATCCATTTTAACAAAAATAAAACAGCATTACACATTGAAATTATTTTACAAATCTTTAGTTTTCCCCCCATCTTAAGTTTTACAGCAGAAAAAAATAAAACCTACTGTATTTAACATAACTTTAAGTTCTCTAAACGTATTGCCGTCCCTACAAAAAATATTGGAAGTACTACAAAGGAAAGAAATGTAAAACAAATAAATCAGTGGAATAGTTTTCAGTGCAAAACAGAGAGTTGCAAATCAGGGTTTAATGCTCACTGATGCAACAGAACTCTATTCTTGTCCAAACTGATGAGATGGATCCACTTCATGCATGGAAGACTAGTTGAGCATTGACTAGCCTATCAATATAGCCAATGGCACAAAGTGAATCCCATTTATATTCAACAAACTATCATGACATCAGCGTTTGTTAACGAGTTGCTAAAAATACATAATGGGCGATAACGTTTGCACATAACGTTAACGCTAATTAATTAAACATTAACGCTAGTGTTGCAGATCAGTGTTTAATGCTCACTGCTGCAACAGAACGTCATTCTTGTCAAATCTGACGAGACAGCTCCACTTCACGCATTCACTGACTAGCCAATCAATATAAATGAATCGCATTTACATTCAACAAACTATCATGACATCAGCGTTTGTTAACGAGTTGCTAAAAATACACAATGCCCGCTTGCGCATAACGTTACGGCGGCAATTAATTAAACGATCTGCTAGCTACAACTCACAGCCAGATGCATGGATTTGTCAGACTGAGGGATCTGATAACCGCTAACTTGCGGTAAGCTGACCCACCTCTCAATTATTTCTCTTATCTGTGGAAACCAGTCCGTGTTGTTTCTGTTTCTTTTCCTGCTTTTCATCATCTTCGCCATATGGTACTCCAGGATAGGAGTAGTTTGAGTGGCTAACTTCTTGTATACTATATCCGCACCGCACGCCTGGCTCACAGTCACAACAAACACACCGGCTAAAGTGGGCGTAACGTTTCCTGCATGCCTCTACATGACAGCCAATCACCAGCCGTATTAGAGCGCGGCGTGCAAGCATGTCGCATGCTTATAGGCTCAATGACGCTGTTTTGTTTTGGTATCGAAAATTGGTATCGATTGACAAGGGAGGCTTCGATACCCCTTAGTATCGATGTTTCCATTTCGGTGCCAAGTAAGTATCGAAACTCGATACCCAGCCCTAGTCGCCTGTTATCCCCACCCGCTGTCTTCCTTCGTTAAAACGTTCGATTAAAGATTCGCTAAAGCCGTTAACAGACATGCACGTATCGCGTTTCTTTTTATCGATAGCTTTAAATGTTGTACATTGCCCTCCATGGCATAGTGAAGTACTTTCTGATGGCTTCTAGATGATATCAGGCCTCAAAAAGTTGTGAAGAGCGTCTTGGGATATAACTTTGACAGTGACGGCTGCCATTATTCTACTCAGCCTGGCCTGTGTTTGTCGGAGTGAGCACACCGGGGGTGGGGCTTAGCGAATGTTTGTGTGTGTGTGTGTGTGTGTGTGTGTGTGTGTGATCAGCAATGATGTTACTGTGCTGTCTTTAAATTTACTAGTTTAAGGTTTTAGTGTATTAAGTTGTTAAAAAAGTGAGTGATTTGTAAGTTTGGGAAACTGTGACAGAGTGAGAGCTCTTCTCGCTGTGCAATCTTTGGTCGCTGTGCAATCTTTGGTTTTGGAATCTGCTGCAGAGTGAGAGGTCTGTCTGCTCTCCGCTCCTGTTCTGTGGGATCTTTGGCTGCTCTCTGTCCAGTCTAGCTAGAGAGTCTAGAGCAGTGGTTCTCAACTGATCTAGCCTCACGACTCACAGTTTTCCTTAGTCATCAAGTCGTGACCCAATTTTCAGAATTTAGTAGCTAACTTTGTAGCTTAATTTAGCTCCCTTCACAACAAGCTAGCATGGCATGTTGGTACCAATGGATGCCTTAGGCTTAGGGTCTTCAGTCTTAGTACCTTCACTCTGGCTTTAAAAATGAGCCCGCTACAGCCTCTGAAAGAAAGTAATTTTGGCTGCGGACGCCAGCATCCTCAATGAGTAGAACTTTTTTTTCATATGCACACATCCGTGACCCACTCAAAACGGCCCCGCGACCCACTTGTGGGTCCCGACCCACAAGTTGAGAAACACTGCTCTAGAGAGAGAGTGGTCAGCGGAGGACCAAAATGCGTGACTCATTAGCCAATGAACAGCCAGGAAGGGGTCTCGCGCTACTTCTGAATGCTAAAATAAAGCTGACCATGTACAATTTGAGTAAAGTACAACACAAACTGTCCATTTTGCTGCAACTCGACAGTGCTGCTTAATCCAGGACCTTACTTCCTGGAACTCTTGAGAGTAAGAAACTGGTCCATTGGAGTGAATGGAGATGTTGCGACTATTCTATATACACGGCTCTGGCTAGGTCTAGCTTGCTTAGCATGTCGTTTTTTAAATGGTACCCATAGAACCCATTCTCATTCAGATCTCTTGAGGTGAGAGGTCAAGGGACCCCTTTGAAAATGGCCATGTCTGTTTTTCCCTTGCCAAAATTGACCCTAAATTTGGAGCGGTATTTAGCCCCCTTCCCGACAAGCTAGCATGTGATGCTTGCTTTACTTCGCCGGTAGTCCACCACCATCTCCTTGGTGGTCCTTCTGATGTTGAGCTGGAGGTGGTTGATGTCACACCACTCCACAAAGTTCTTACCAGAGAATTTTTTCTTATTTTTTTTTAATCGCGTTAATCGCATGCCGCTATTTTGTCTCTTCGTCGCACCTGTACTTGTAGTCAAGCCGTTCGCAGCCGTTTCCTGTCTTCTGCCTGTGGAGGCATGGAAGACTTAAAGACAGCAATGCGCTTCTAAATGGCTCGTTTTACTTTAAATAACACCCAAATGGCACAGTGGACAAGTCAAGAGCAGTAGTTTGCACCTTGTGTAAAACGGAATTAAAATATCACCGAAGTACATTGAGTTTGAGCTATCACCTAAAAGCTAAGCATACCAGAGCAGCTAGTGGCCAGCTAACTTAGGCCATTATTTTAAGAGGGTGACAATATGGTCTATTATATATTTCTTAATACTACGACTTACTGTATTTATTTATAAAAATTTTATTTAACCTTTATTTAAATTACTTCCGATTGTGTTTACACTTCCTATTAGTCTCTCAAGCCAGACTGTCTCTTCTACATAAGGTGAATAGTGTCATGACGAAAGCAAAGATACACCAGGGTGAGATAAAGGATACATCCCCTGTGTGTGTGTGTGTGTGTGTGTGTGTGTGTGTGTGTGTGTGTGTGTGTGTGTGTGTGTGTGTGTGTGAAGTCAGTGGGCGGGGCTTTTGTAGGTGGGCTCCCCTGTGGATGTGTGACACACACACACACACACACACACACACACACAGAGTCATTGGGGGGGCTTGTTGGAGAGCTTCACAGCCATGGGGTAGAGCAGAGCAATCTTTGCTCTGCTGCTGCCATGGAAGGCAACCTGTGTGTGTGTGTGTGTGTGTGTGTGTGTGTGTGTGTGTGTGTGTGTGTGTGTGTGTGTGTGTGTGTGTGTGTGTGTGTGTGTGTGTGTGTGTGGCCCCAAAAAAAGGCAAATTAAGTGAAAGATGTGCTACTTTGGCATTTTTTGCAATTGTTATTGGCAAAAAAATTAATCAGCTATGCAAACAGTGCAGACTTTGAATTTCCTTTAATTTACTTAAAAAAGTAGAGTTGGGATCAATAAACTCCATTGATCCAAAATGATTTGCTTCTTTGGCCCGATCCCATTTCTATGTACCCCCTTCCCCCCCAACTTGTTTTTGAGTGCCTCTTGCACTTCCAAATGGAGCCACAAGGGGTTGAAAACAATTGCCTAGGAATTGGGACACCACTCATTACGTGATCATTGTCATAATATTTCCCCTAAATTAATTCATTAAATTCTTGATAACTTGATTCTTCTTTAAATTGTACCATTGTTTAAATTGGCTGGTTTGCTCAGGAGTCACTGGAAAACATGATTGTAACAAAGTAGGCTACTATAGGATATTTTCAAATGTATGTAGATGTGATTGTAGCCTACATAGGCTATTCTGCTTTTCAGGCAAGTCAAATGCCAACACTTTATTTCTGCTTCAAACAGATTGAATGAAGTCTGCAGATTCTCATAGATACACTATTTTGTCATCATATTTCCACGAGTGAATGAATTAAATTCTTGATAACTTATTAATATTTAAATTATAGCCTAGCCTACTATATTATTAGTTGGCTGGTTTGCTCAGGATTCACTGGAAAACGATTATAACATAGTAGGCTACTATAGGATAGTATATTCAAATTTACACTGACTATGTTTACATGCACACAATATTCAGTTTTTTGCCCATATTCGGAAAATGACAATATTCAGACTAAATGAATAATCCACTAATATTCCCGTTTACAGGCAGCCATAGCTCGCCCTCCCCGACACGTGAGGGAGGGGGGGGGAGAGAGATGCAGGCAGGCAGAGTTTTTCTGTTGAGAATAAACAGAGGATCACTTGGTCCATTTCAGGAGCAGCTTGCTGCTGGAAAGTTTGGCGTTGCGATATTTGCACATCCAAGTCTTTAATAAAAAGTAGGCTAGTAGCCTACGTTATTACCTCGCAGGCTCGCAAGCACTTTGGACTTCCGTGGGCACTACTCTCTCTCTTTAAATATCTCTCTCTTTAAATCGATGTTTCACATCTCTCCTCCCGATCAGAAATGTCGTGTTTTCTTTTCGCATGCCAGAGATGATAAATAATAATAATAATACATTTTATTTGGAGGCGCCTTTCAAGACACCCAAGGTCACCTTACAAAAAACTGGAACCAAAAGATAAGAATTAGGCTTGTACCTAATAGGCTACATGATGGTGCATCTGTGATCCATAAAGTCCATCAGATGAATATTGAAAGCCTTGTTACCATGCTGCCTGTGGACAACACTTTCCTGTTTTATCACTTTGATCCTTAACACATTGAGTGCCACAGCGCTTCAGTAAAATTGTCTGGAGCCTGTGCCAGATTCACTTCCATTCAGTTGAAAACAGCTATATTTTTTCTATTAGGGCTGGACTCTAATGACTGGACTCTAATGAAACATTGGACACTCCTGCTTATTTCAAAGAAGAAATTTTGTTTCTAGACAGTTCCATTATGAAATGACAGCCTCTGAAAGAAGAGCACTTTCAAGGGTTTTCTGCTGTCTTTTTTTACTTTTCAAGATAAAGTCACTTTTATGAATACTTTTTGCACTCTAATTTCGGGCACATTCACTGACTCTGGCTGGTATTTTCTGATGTGGTGACATGGTGTAGTTCTGTGCAGCCTGCGTGTCCCACCCCCCCCTCCCCCCCTCCCTTCATCATACAGTAGCCTAGGCTATACTAACCTATGAAAATATTCATTTGGGCTAGGAGGAGCTGGGTGTAAATGCCTCCGCTCGCCTTTCAATCCGGGAGTGGTGGCTGTCACCTGAAAGCACACCCCAGGACGGGAATGTGGCGGTGCTGCTTGGCTCTGTGTGAAAGCAATTTCTGCGGCGAGGCTGCCGGCTTTGCGGGCCTTCTGACCTGCAATATTGCGCGATCTGTGTGAAAGCGCCTTATGTTAAAATGGTTGTAAACTATGTAACCAAAACGTACAGAAATATGTGAACGTCTTCCTTTAATGTCGAGACAAAGGATCACTCGGTCGGACTCGGAATGTTGAAACACGCATTTCAGAACTCAAGATGGCGGTTTCTCCTCTTGCAGGGCACAGCACACACTGTCATGCAGTGCAGTCACCACAAACAGGGTTCTGTGTGTGTGTGTGTGTGTGTGTATGTGTGTGTGCTCATTGTAATTCACGCAGCGTCCCAAGCGGGCGTGGCTGAACATTGAAGCAGTACAATAACACACCACCCCGTGGGGAAACGAGAGGGACTCTCACCAAGTGCCCCTGAAATAAGTGTCCTTTCCGTGACATTATGGCTGACTGACTGACTTGCCCCAAAAAGCCATCTCCTGACCACACGCAGCACTGCGCACATGGTAAAAAAAATCACCTAATAAAGATGATATGATCTTACCTGGTGATTAAATCAAGTAACGTTCCTGGTAAATCCTCAAGTATTTCACGTCAGGCCGGTCAGGCCGCTGTGTGGTATCATTTATTAACCAGCTTTATTAGACTAACATTAATGAAAGCACTCTGACAGAGGCAGTGTGCTGTCTGACAGAAGCAGTGTGCTGTCTGACAGAGGCAGTGTGCTGTCTGATAGAAGCAGTGTGCTGTCTGATAGAAGCAGTGTGCTGTCTGACAGAAGCAGTGTGCTGTCTGATAAAGGCAGTGTGCTGTCTGATAGAAGCAGTGTGCTGTCTGATAGAAGCAGTGTGCTGTCTGACAGAAGCAGTGTGCTGTCTGATAGAAGCAGTGTGCTGTCTGATAGAAGCAGTGTGCTGTCTGACAGAAGCAGTGTGCTGTCTGATAGAAGCAGTGTGCTGTCTGATAGAAGCAGTGTGCTGTCTGACAGAAGCAGTGTGCTGTCTGACAGAAGCAGTGTGCTGTCTGACAGAAGCAGTGTGCTGTCTGATAGAAGCAGTGTGCTGTCTGATAGAGGCAGTGTGCTGTCTGATAGAAGCAGTGTGTTGTCTGACAGAAGCAGTGTGCTGTCTGATAGAAGCAGTGTGCTGTCTGATAGAAGCAGTGTGCTGTCTGACAGAAGCAGTGTGCTGTCTGATAGAAGCAGTGTGCTGTCTGATAGAAGCAGTGTGCTGTCTGATAGAAGCAGTGTGCTGTCTGACAGAAGCAGTGTGCTGTCTGACAGAAGCAGTGTGCTGTCTGATAGAAGCAGTGTGCTGTCTGATAGAAGCAGTGTGCTGTCTGATAGAAGCAGTGTGCTGTCTGATAGAGTCAGTGTGCTGTCTGATAGAGTCAGTGTGCTGTCTGACAGAAGCAGTGTGCTGTCTGATAGAAGCAGTGTGCTGTCTGATAGAAGCAGTGTGCTGTCTGATAGAAGCAGTGTGCTGTCTGATAGAAGCAGTGTGCTGTCTGACAGAAGCAGTGTGCTGTCTGATAGAAGCAGTGTGCTGTCTGACAGAAGCAGTGTGCTGTCTGATAGAAGCAGTGTGCTGTCTGATAGAAGCAGTGTGCTGTCTGATAGAAGCAGTGTGCTGTCTGATAGAAGCAGTGTGCTGTCTGATAGAGGCAGTGTGCTGTCTGATAGAGGCAGTGTGCTGTCTGATAGAGGCAGTGTGCTGTCTGATAGAAGCAGTGTGCTGTCTGATAGAAGCAGTGTGCTGTCTGATAGAAGCAGTGTGCTGTCTGACAGAAGCAGTGTGCTGTCTGATAGAGTCAGTGTGCTGTCTGATAGAAGCAGTGTGCTGTCTGATAGAAGCAGTGTGCTGTCTGATAGAGTCAGTGTGCTGTCTGACAGAAGCAGTGTGCTGTCTGACAGAAGCAGTGTGCTGTCTGACAGAAGCAGTGTGCTGTCTGATAGAAGCAGTGTGCTGTCTGATAGAAGCAGTGTGCTGTCTGATAGAGTCAATGTGCTGTCTGATAGAGTCAGTGTGCTGTCTGATAGAAGCAGTGTGCTGTCTGATAGAAGCAGTGTGCTGTCTGATAGAAGCAGTGTGCTGTCTGACAGAAGCAGTGTGCTGTCTGATAGAAGCAGTGTGCTGTCTGACAGAAGCAGTGTGCTGTCTGACAGAAGCAGTGTGCTGTCTGATAGAAGCAGTGTGCTGTCTGACAGAAGCAGTGTGCTGTCTGATAGAAGCAGTGTGCTGTCTGATAGAAGCAGTGTGCTGTCTGATAGAAGCAGTGTGCTGTCTGATAGAAGCAGTGTGCTGTCTGACAGAAGCAGTGTGCTGTCTGATAGAAGCAGTGTGCTGTCTGACAGAAGCAGTGTGCTGTCTGATAGAAGCAGTGTGCTGTCTGATAGAAGCAGTGTGCTGTCTGACAGAAGCAGTGTGCTGTCTGACAGAAGCAGTGTGCTGTCTGATAGAAGCAGTGTGCTGTCTGACAGAAGCAGTGTGCTGTCTGACAGAAGCAGTGTGCTGTCTGATAGAAGCAGTGTGCTGTCTGATAGAAGCAGTGTGCTGTCTGATAGAAGCAGTGTGCTGTCTGACAGAGGCAGTGTGCTGTCTGATAGAGTCAGTGTGCTGTCTGACAGAAGCAGTGTGCTGTCTGACAGAAGCAGTGTGCTGTCTGACAGAAGCAGTGTGCTGTCTGATAGAAGCAGTGTGCTGTCTGATAGAAGCAGTGTGCTGTCTGACAGAAGCAGTGTGCTGTCTGACAGAAGCAGTGTGCTGTCTGATAGAAGCAGTGTGCTGTCTGACAGAAGCAGTGTGCTGTCTGACAGAAGCAGTGTGCTGTCTGATAGAAGCAGTGTGCTGTCTGACAGAAGCAGTGTGCTGTCTGACAGAAGCAGTGTGCTGTCTGACAGAGGCAGTGTGCTGTCTGACAGAGGCAGTGTGCTGAAATAATTCTTTGACAGATTTGTCTACTTGAAAACAGGAAAAACCTTGTCAGACTGTGTGTCCATATCTGATCAGATTTCCTCCCGACGGCCGCTTTTGAGTATATACAGTTGGAGGCAGCTTTTGAGTATATACAGTTGGAGGCAGCTTTTGAGTATATATAGTTGGAGGCAGCTTTTGAGTATATATAGTTGGAGGCAGCTTTTGAGTATATACAGTTGGAGGCAGCTTTTGAGTATATACAGTTGGAGGCAGCTTTTGAGTATATATAGTTGGAGGCAGCTTTTGAGTATATATAGTTGGAGGCAGCTTTTGAGTATATACAGTTGGAGGCAGCTTTTGAGTATATACAGTTGGAGGCAGCTTTTGAGTATATACAGTTGGAGGCAGCTTTTGAGTATATACAGTTGGAGGCAGCTTTTGAGTATATACAGTTGGAGGCAGCTTTTGAGTATATATAGTTGGAGGCAGCTTTTGAGTATATATAGTTGGAGGCAGCTTTTGAGTATATACAGTTGGAGGCAGCTTTTGAGTATATACAGTTGGAGGCAGCTTTTGAGTATATACAGTTGGAGGCAGCTTTTGAGTACCGTAAATTCCGGACTATAAGCCGCGGCTTTTTTCCCGTTTTTTGGCCCCTGCGGCTTATATAACGGTGCGTCTTATCTATGGATTTTTTCAGAAAAAAAAAAAAAAATACAAATAAAATCTCTCTTTTTTAGCACTCTTTCTAACTATAAATCCACTTCTGTTTTAATTTCCTCTCTTGCCCTCTTTTCACCACACCGCGGACACTGTGTGCACTGTAAAAATAAACAACGGTGGTGTTGTGTTATGTTGTTTTGTTGAAATGTTACGGTAATACGGTAAATGGGAGCTTCCTCAAACAGCCATCTCTTTCCCGACAATCCCCTCTGTGCGTGACCACTTACATATGGTAATTACGGTAAGCAAACGGCCACTCGACCAACAACTCCCTCCCCCGACTACCAGGAGAAAATCACAAACTTCGGCGAATTCACACAAAGGAAGATCAAGGAATATTCACAACAAGACGAGCAGTAGAAGCAACACTCTCACTTACCATGGGGAAGGTACGCAGAAATTCACACGACGCAGCTTTCAAGTTGAAAGCAGTCAATCTCGCATTAAAAGAGGGAAACAGAGCAGCCGCGCGTAACCTGGGCATCGATGAGTCAATGGTGAGGCGTTGGACGGTGCAGCAGGAGGAACTGTCTCAGTGCAAGAAGACCAAAAAGTCCTTCAGAGGTCATAAAAGCAGATGGCCCGAACTTGAAGATTCCCTTAAAGATTGGGTGTTGACCCAGAGAGCAGACGGCCGAGGCGTTTCCACGGTGCAGATCCGACTGAAGGCCAAAACAGTCGCCACCGAAATGAAAATTGAACATTTCATAGGTGGCCCATCTTGGTGCTTCCGATTCATGAGACGAAAGGGACTGTCCGTCCGGGGGAGAACTACTGAACAACTCCCTCCCGACTACCAGGAGAAAATCACAAACTTCGGCGAATTCACACAAAGGAAGATCACGGAATATTATAGGAGTGTGAAAACATCCACAATCACCAACGGGTTCCAAAACGCTGGACTGCTGCGGGATGAAGAGGATGACGCCGCCACAGCTGGCGCTGAGGGCCGTCAGAGGCTTCAGAGGCTGTTCGATGCCGACAGTGATGAAGAGGAGTTCGTTGGTTTTGAGTGACAATGAAGGAGAGAGGAGAGTGGTTGACGAAGCCACCCTGAACCTGTTCGTTTCCGACACTGAAGATGAGGACTTTGGTGGTTTCAGTACGCAGGAAGAAGAGGAAGACGAGGATTAGTGACTTGACTTCTCTGGTTACAGGTTTGCTGCACATATAGCCTATTGTTGTGTGATTTTGTCTGGGGATTAGTGACCTGACTTTTGTTTTGTTTTGTTGAAATGTTAATAAATGGGAGCTTCCCCAAACAGCCATCTCTTTCCCGACATTCCTCTCTGTGCACGAACCCTTTCATATGGTAATTAAACATCAAAACACCCGCGGCTTATAGACCGGTGCGGCTTATAGAAGAAAAAAATAGTCAATTTTGGTCCCGCGGCTTATAGACCGGTGCGTCTTATAGTCCGGAATTTACGGTATATACAGTTGGAGAGGCAGCTTTTGAGTATATACAGTTGGAGGCAGCTTTTGAGTATATACAGTTGGAGGCAGCTTTTGAGTATATACAGTTGGAGGCAGCTTTTGAGTATATACAGTTGGAGGCAGCTTTTGAGTATATATAGTTGGAGGCAGCTTTTGAGTATATACAGTTGGAGGCAGCTTTTGAGTATATATAGTTGGAGGCAGCTTTTGAGTATATACAGTTGGAGGCAGCTTTTGAGTATATATAGTTGGAGGCAGCTTTTGAGTATATACAGTTGGAGGCAGCTTTTGAGTATATACAGTTGGAGGCAGCTTTTGAGTATATACAGTTGGAGGCAGCTTTTGAGTATATATAGTTGGAGGCAGCTTTTGAGTATATATAGTTGGAGGCAGCTTTTGAGTATATACAGTTGGAGGCAGCTTTTGAGTATATACAGTTGGAGGCAGCTTTTGAGTATATACAGTTGGAGGCAGCTTTTGAGTATATACAGTTGGAGGCAGCTTTTGAGTATATACAGTTGGAGGCAGCTTTTGAGTATATATAGTTGGAGGCAGCTTTTGAGTATATACAGTTGGAGGCAGCTTTTGAGTATATATAGTTGGAGGCAGCTTTTGAGTATATACAGTTGGAGGCAGCTTTTGAGTATATATAGTTGGAGGCAGCTTTTGAGTATATACAGTTGGAGGCAGCTTTTGAGTATATACAGTTGGAGGCAGCTTTTGAGTATATATAGTTGGAGGCAGCTTTTGAGTATATACAGTTGGAGGCAGCTTTTGAGTATATATAGTTGGAGGCAGCTTTTGAGTATATACAGTTGGAGGCAGCTTTTGAGTATATACAGTTGGAGGCAGCTTTTGAGTATATATAGTTGGAGGCAGCTTTTGAGTATATATAGTTGGAGGCAGCTTTTGAGTATATATAGTTGGAGGCAGCCTTTGAGTATATACAGTTGGAGGCAGCTTTTGAGTATATACAGTTGGAGGCAGCTTTTGAGTATATACAGTTGGAGGCAGCTTTTGAGTATATATAGTTGGAGGCAGCTTTTGAGTATATATAGTTGGAGGCAGCTTTTGAGTATATATAGTTGGAGGCAGCTTTTGAGTATATATAGTTGGAGGCAGCTTTTGAGTATATACAGTTGGAGGCAGCTTTTGAGTATATACAGTTGGAGGCAGCTTTTGAGTATATATAGTTGGAGGCAGCTTTTGAGTATATACAGTTGGAGGCAGCTTTTGAGTATATACAGTTGGAGGCAGCTTTTGAGTATATATAGTTGGAGGCAGCTTTTGAGTATATACAGTTGGAGGCAGCTTTTGAGTATATACAGTTGGAGGCAGCTTTTGAGTATATATAGTTGGAGGCAGCTTTTGAGTATATACAGTTGGTGGCAGCTTTTGAGTATATATAGTTGGAGGCAGCTTTTGAGTATATACAGTTGGAGGCAGCTTTTGAGTATATACAGTTGGAGGCAGCTTTTGAGTATATACAGTTGGAGGCAGCTTTTGAGACGGTATGGGCACCCACAGTTTAATGTCCCGATTATGAAGCAACCCAGTGGCCAGAATAAAATGTAAAAAACCAGAATATTATGTAGCTACAATATCAACTCAATCAATTTGAATAGGCCATACTATCTTGACCTATAGGCTAGCCTATAATGTCAAAATCATGTTTTCCAGTTACTCCTAAAAACAATTGCTTTCTGGTAATATGCAATATGATGACAAAATAGTGTATCTATAAATACCTGCAGTATCACAGTTGGCCAAAATGATGAAGTAATGAGTGGTGTCCCATTCCCTAGGTGATTCTTTTCATCCCTACCTACCCCTTGTGGCTCCGTTTGGAAGGGCAAGGGCCAAAGTGGGGGACACTCAGAAACAAGGAGTAGGAGTAACAATAACAATTGGGATTGAGTCTCTTTTCTATAGTGAGTAAGGTGTTAAGCACCATGATCATTGAGTTGGATGAAAAACAAAGTCTTTATTTTAAGTTATATTTTGGAAATGAACTTCATTAGTCAACAAAAGTTTACATAGAAGTGAATGGGGGAAACATGCGCCCTGTATCTAATGTATTGGGTAGCCTACCTGTGATCATCATTGTTCGGGGATACTCACACACTAGTGCTGCAACTATCGATTATTTTAGTAATCGAGTATTCTACCGAATAATCCATCGATTAATAGAGTAATCGGATAAGAACCCTTTTTTGTGTTTTCAAAGGCTTATCGTAAATATACACCAAAAAATAAGATAAATCTCTTCAAATAAACAACTACATTAGTTTCTTTCTTAGAAAAAACAACATTTTTATTTTTAAATTGCATAGAACTGGCAGTGGCACCATTCATCTTTTTCACCCGTCCTTACAAAGCTGTCCATAGTACGCTGTGATCCGCTGAAAAAGAGGTGAAATAATAATTAATATTGATATTTATTAGGTAAGTTCATAACAAAACTGGAGAATGCGCATTTACACACCCTAGACCTGTTGCCTATTATTGACACAAATATCAGAATAGCAAGATAACAGGTCAGGTGGTGTAATAATTGGAGCCTAAAATGCACCAATTAAATAGTTGTTTGCATCATCATGAGAAGAGTCGACCGGTCTAGGGTGTGTAAATGTACATTCTCCACACACACACTCTTTCTCTCTCACACACCAACAGGCTAGTGTGATCACACACACACACACACACACACACACACACACACACACACACACACACACAACGCTGTTAAATTAGCCGCTAACGTTAACGTTAGGTTGAGCTTTGTATTTCTCACAGAAAACGGCAAGCCACATCAAAAAAATGCAGCGTGAATGCAGTTACTAATAGTCATATTGGCAACGTGGCAAGCCAGCAGCACAACTACTACTAGTCTTAATATCAAGTAGCAATCATTAGCATACATTTACATTAGCGTTGTGTATAGTTAACGTTACATTACCTTGCTCCGCTCGACGTAGATGCGCTGGTGGATGCGTAGACTGGATGTTTACGGTTCAGGTGCTGAAGCATTGACGAGGTACTGTTGTGATATGCAAGTGTCGTCTTGCACACCACTGAGTTTGTGTCCTTTTTCAGCGTGAAATGGTCCCACACTTAGACAGTTTCGGTCGTTTTGTCGGCCCTGGTTCTTCCCTTCCCGGCTCCTCCTGTCTGCTTTCTCCGCCGCCTGGTTCCATTTTGCGGGGTCCGTCTCTGGTCTGTCTGCGATCATGTGTCCTCGCGTGTTTACACCGGAAGAGCGCTGTGCCACACCAGTAAGCGTCCGTGAGAAACAGTCTCTACTCTCTAAATGCCGTGTCGAGGCGAATCATTTTGGCCTCGATCATTTTAATTATTCGAGTTATTCGAGGTACTCGAGGAATCGTGACAGCCTTACACACTGTATTATAGGCTACTTGAATATTGGGGGATGTATCGTTTATCTCACCCTGGCCTGTTGTATCTTTGCTTTAGTCATGACACTATATAAGAAGTAACACAAATTACATGGAATAACAATTGCCACGATTTTGCATCACTCCATCCGTGGCTGTACCCCATCTAGCCACAACCCCGGCAAGCCTGCCCCCGTGGTTGTATTCATCATTGAGATATTTTTCAGCCATTTTGTGCAGATTGACCGCTGCCATAAATGTTCCCTGGGAATCTGAAAATGCCATTTAGTCTTTTTGCAGACATAGCATTATCTGTACGGGCCATAAGCATGTTAGAGTGCTATGACAACATGGAGGTCTGGCTTTACCACGTTAGAATAACATGCCGACTTAGCCATGTAGAATGACTGACAACAGAAAGCATTAGGATAATGTGCATAGCTCAAGTCAAAGCATGTGGAAATGGATTGACAATATGCCAGTCACTATGCTGGTTACAGCGCTGGGGCAGGAGTGCGTGTATGGGTTATCACCGTGCTAAAGCATAGGGTCTAAAGCATAGGGTCTGTGGTGTATGGGTTATCACCATGCTAAAGCATAGGGTCTGTGGTGTATGGGTTATCACTGTGCTAAAGCATAGGGTCTAAAGCATAGGGTCTGTGTCAGCACCTGAGGTAGTGCTCCAGGACGTCCACTGGATGGCGCCATGGAGGCTACCTAGAGCCGACGGCTGTGTGCCATCGCAATCAGCAGGGGCTGAGAACAATTGTCTTGATTACCTTGAACTATTATTTAAGCCCTGTGAAGGCTGTGTGACATGTCGAGATATTTTGGTCCTACGGGAGAATGGTTGTACATGCTCTTTAAGTTTCAAGTAAACTTTGTTTTGTGGCTTGGAAGCTCTGACTCGTCTCCTGGTTATTCTGCACTTGGGTCCGATCCAAAACTGTGACAGAATATCTCGACCACCATGGACCCAGCAGAGGTAAACCAGTTACGAGAGACTCTAGCACGGCATGGACAGGCCCTCACAGACTTTCACAATCAGCTTACCGCTTTGACTGCCGCTGTCCAGAATCTTGCCCCGGTGTCGCCTCCGGTACCTGCTGATCCGCCCGGGCTACCACCAGCTGCTCCCGCAGCAGCAGCAGGGCAAGTAAGCCCACGGGAACCCCATGTCTCCGCTCCTGAGAGGTTCGGGGGGGATCCAGAGGGATGTCGGGGTTTTCTTGCCCAATGTTCATTTGTTTTTGCTCTCCAGCCATCCTCGTTTGCATCCGATGTTTCCAAAGTGGGGTATGTGATCACACTGTTAAAAGGCCGGGCACTACAGTGGGCCAATGCACTTTGGGAGAGACAGTCTGCTGTGTGTTTCAATTTTGATTTGTTTGCTGAGGAGATGAAGCGTATTTTTGATCATCCCGCTCAAGGGAGAGAGGTGGCCGCTCGCCTGTTAAATCTCCGCCAGGGTCGAGGTTCGGTGGCGGAATATACTTTGGAGTTCCGTGTGCTGGCAGCGGAGACGGCCTGGGCGGAGGACACACTATTACCTATGTTTATCCAGGGTTTATCTGAGGAATTAAAGGACGAGTTGGCCGCTCGGGAAGTAGCCGGAGGGTTGGAGGCCATGATTACACTCGCACTGAGTTTGGATGCCAGGATCCGAGAGCGCCGCCGGGAGAGAAGCCGGGGGGCGTGGTCCAGGGCGCCGAACTTCGCCGAGTCCTCCCGAGAGGCTCCGAGGAGGGGGTTTTCCCAAACTAACTCTTCTGCTTCCTCTACAGATCGTCAAGTGGAGATCCCAAGTGAGCCAATGCAGCTCGGTCGCACTCATCTCTCGGAGGAAGAGAGAGGGAGGAGAATAAGGGAGAGGAGGTGTTTTTTCTGTGGAGGTTCAGGACGTGGTGGAGACCTGTCCTGAGAGGGCGGCAAAAGAGCGGGCTTACCAGTGACTGGGGGGGTTCTGGTGAGCCATACTATGTTCTCCCCAAGCATGTCTTGTTGTAAAATTCCTGCTGTGCTTTCCTGGGGGGGAGAGAGTTTTTCTATAACCGCGCTGCTCGACTCAGGGGCTGCCGGTTGTTTTCTGGACATTTAATTTGCAAAAAGGTACAAGATAAAGTTTTCAGCTCTACCCAAACCCCAGAGAGTGACAACTTTGGATGGACGTCCGTTGGGCACCGGACTGGTTCGATACGTCACGGATCCAGTGAAGCTACGAGTCTCAGGTAACCACAGTGAAACCATTCAATTGCACATGCTTGATTCGCCTGATTTTCCTGTTGTGTTGGGCCACCCCTGGCTAGTTCAGCATAATCCTCATGTGGATTGGCCTACAGGCAATATTTTGGAGTGGGGGCGCTCGTGTCATGCAAGCTGTTTGCTGTCCGCTTTTTGTTCTTCTGAGTCTCTTCCTCCAGATTCCTCTGAGCCACCGGATCTGTCTGGAGTGCCTAGCGAGTATGCGGATCTCAGCCTATGTTTCTCCAAGCGCCGGACCACAACATTGCCACCCCACAGACCGTATGACTGTGCAATAGACCTACTGCCGGGCACGGCTCCCCCCAAGGGTCGGCTTTATTCGCTGTCTGCGCCTGAGTCTGCAGCCATGGAGGAGTACATCAAGGGGGCTCTCACTACTGGATTCATCCGACCCTCAACCTCTCCGGCTGGGGCGGGGTTTTTTTTTGTGGGGAAAAAGGATGGTTCATTACGGCCCTGCATCGACTTCAGAGGTTTGAACACTGTTACCATCAGAAACCGGTATCCGTTACCTCTGATTGCTTCTTCATTTGATTTTCTGCAGGGAGCCACGGTGTTTTCCAAATTGGACCTCAGAAATGCCTACAACCTGGTTCGGGTCCGTGAGGGGGATGAGTGGAAAACGGGGTTCAACACTCACACGGGTCACTATGAGTATCTGGTGATGCCATTTGGTCTTACTAATGCTCCGGCGGTCTTCCAAGCATTAGTAAATGACGTATTGAGAGACATGTTGAACAAATTTGTTTTTGTGTATTTGGACGATATTTTGGTTTTCTCCAGATCCCGGGAGGAGCATGTGCAGCATGTTCGTCAGGTGTTACAGCGCCTCCTGCAGAACCAGCTGTATGTCAAGGCAGAGAAGTGCGAGTTCCACAAAGAGAGGATCTCCTTCCTGGGGTACGTGTTGACAGCAGGGAGCGTCAGGATGGAGGCATCAAAGATCCAAGGGGTAACCGACTGGCCGCAACCCACGACGCTGAAGGAGCTTCAGCGCTTCCTAGGCTTTGCCAATTTCTATAGACGGTTTATCCGGAATTACAGTGCGGTGACAGCTCCACTCCACGCACTCACCTCTGGTCCTCCATCCAAATTCAACTGGACGCCTGTCGCGGAGAGGACCTTTGGTGAGTTGAAGAGGAGATTTACCACTGCTCCCATACTCATCCTGATCCTACACTTCCTTTTGTGGTGGAGGTGGATGCCTCAGAGACTGGTGTCGGTGCTGTTTTGTCCCAATGTTCTCCGCAGGATGAGAAGCTGCACCCCTGTGCTTTTTTTTCCAGTGGGCTGGATCCAGCGGAGAGGAATTACGATGTGGGGAACCGGGAGCTGCTAGCTGTGGTCCTAGCGTTGGATGAGTGGAGACACTGGCTGGAGGGGTCAGCACATCCATTTCTTATCTGGACTGACCATAAGAATCTAACGTACATCCGGGCAGCCAAAAGACTGAACTCTCGACAAGCCAGGTGGGCTCTGTTTCTGGACCGTTTTCAGTTCACTATGTCTTATCGCCCAGGTTCAAAGAACGGGAAACCAGATGCCCTCTCTCGGCAGTTTGGTTCGTCTGAGAGAGACCCAGAGCCCGAATCCATTGTGCCCAGTACACGCATCGTCTCTCCCATTTCCTGGGCTATTGAGTCGGTGGTCAAAGAGGCGTTGCAACAGGAGCCAGGGCCAGGCGGAGGGCCTCCAAATCGTTTGTATGTTCCGTTGTCTACTCGTTCAGGGGTTCTCCAGTGGGGGCACTCGTCTAACCTAGCATGCCATCCAGGAGCTGAACGCACCCTGTCTCTCATACGGCAACGGTTTTGGTGGCCCGCTATGGTGGGAGATGTGCGCTCTTTTGTGGCCGCTTGTGCTACGTGTGCTCAGAATAAAGTCCCTAGACAGAGGCCAGCTGGGCTCCTGCATCCTTTGGCTATCCCTAAACGGCCCTGGTCTCATATATCCATTGACTTTGTTACGGGCCTGCCTCCATCCAGTGGGAATACTGCAATACTGACTATAATTGATAGGTTTTCCAAGGCTGCCCACTTTGTGCCTCTCCCGAAGCTGCCCTCTGCGGCCGAGACTGCTCAACTCATGGTGAATCATGTGTTTCGGTTGCATGGCCTCCCACAGGATATAGTGTCTGATAGGGGACCTCAGTTTACATCTTGTTTTTGGAAGGGGTTTTGTTCTCTGCTTAATGCTTCTGTAAGCTTGTCTTCAGGGTATCACCCTCAGTCTAATGGCCAGACTGAGCGGCTCAACCAAGACCTGGAGACCACTCTTCGCTGCCTGGCATCTACCAACCCCACCACCTGGAGTAGTCAGCTGCCATGGGTGGAGTATTCGCACAATTCTCTGCCATGTGCTGCCTCTGGTTTGTCTCCTTTCCAGTGTTCTCTGGGGTATCAGCCTCCTCTCTTCCCGGAGGTCGAGAGGGAGGTCGAGGTGCCTTTGGTGAACGCCTTCATCCGTCGTTGTCGGAGGACCTGGAGAACGGCCCGATCCTCTCTCCTTCGTGCAGCAGCTCGGTACCAGAAGTACGCAAACACACATCGTCGCCCAGCTCCTGAGTACCGCCCGGGGCAGAAGGTTTGGCTCGCCACAAAGGATTTACCTTTAAAGGTTGAAAATCGAAAATTGGCTCAACGCTACATTGGTCCTTTTGAAGTGCTTAAAGTAATAAATCCTGTTGCTGTTCGTCTCCAGCTTCCCAGATCCCTCAGAGTGCATCCCACGTTCCATGTATCTCAATTAAAACCTGTCTCCACCAGCCCTTTGGTCCCAGCCCCTCCGCCGCCACCACCTCCTCGCATGGTTGAAGGGGGCCCAGTGTTTACAGTCCGCCGGCTGTTGAAGGTGCGCCGCAGGGGCAGGGGGTTCCAATACCTGGTCGACTGGGAGGGATATGGCCCAGAGGAGCGCTCTTGGGTGCCTACCCGTCACATCATGGATCCTCAAATGATCCGGGATTTCCACAGCCAGAATCCTGGTCTACCTGAGGGGACGTCTGGAGCCGTCCCTAGGAGAGGGGGTCCTGTCAGCACCTGAGGTAGTGCTCCAGGACGTCCATTGGATGGCGCCATGGAGGCTACCTAGAGCCGCACTCACCTGCACGGCTGTGTGCCATCGCAATCAGCAGGGGCTGAGAACAATTGTCTTGATTACCTTGAACTATTATTTAAGCCCTGTGAAGGCTGTGTGACATGTCGAGATATTTTGGTCCTACGGGAGAATGGTTGTACATGCTCTTTAAGTTTCAAGTAAACTTTGTTTTGTGGCTTGGAAGCTCTGACTCGTCTCCTGGTTATTCTGCACTTGGGTCCGATCCAAAACTGTGACAGTCTGTGGTGTATGGGTTATCACCATGCTAAAGCATAGGGTCTGTGGGTGTAATATGATATGAGTGATGATTGAACCCTGTCTGGTCAGGATGAATGATGGATGACATATGTTTATTTAGCCGGGTAGCCACTAGCCAGCATTATAGTGATTACCTTTCTGTCTAAATTCTGGAGCACTATGGCTCTATGCTGGCTGGGTCTAGTTCCTCCTTCCCCTTTAAAAAAAAATGAGGGATCTGTTAGCTTCATACAATACTTTGTCCTTCTTAGAGCTAGATGTCATTCTGAGGAGTGAGTGAATGTCACAGAATTTCTTGTAAAATTCAGCACCGAATCCATCAGGTCCTGTATTTATATTTTTCATTGATTTGTTAAGTAAACCCTTTAGTCTTGCAGGTACAGCTCCCTGCCAGGAGGGGTTGCTGCAGTGCCCTAAGCACCCCTAGTTCCAGCGTCCCTGTCCATCTTATTGTTACCCTCTGTTTCTCTCATCCTTCAGACCACACAGTGTGTTCCTTCAGTACACACAGTGCCATTCACAGTGGATGTTTTCTGCCTGGCTCTTCAGACAGCCTGCCCCCCTCAGCCACCAGCTGAGGGCGCTCTTCCTCCACTGGAGTAAACACAGCAAGCGGAGGGTGGCCAACTGGGGCGGGACCCTGTGTGACGTCCGGTACCTGGCTATGCTCCACCCAATCACAGCAGACTACTGGAGAGGAAACGGCTGGTGGAGATGAGACCATGGGTGAGTTATTTAACCTTTACTCTTGTCTGCATATTTGATTTGATTTGATCATCTTTATTTCCAACACGTAAAATAAGTTTAAACAAAACTAAATGAAAGCAAAAACAGCTCAAATAACAAAAGGATCATCATCATCATCATCATCATCATGAAATTCACCTATCGCTAAGCCCCGAACGTAGATGAGTAAATGACAGCGCGTGCAGCTCCACAATACACTCAGACAACCTGAGCCTAGAGCTCCATAGAGAAGCATAGAGAAGCAGAAGAAATCGGGATTCTCCTCTGGGTTTATGTTATATATAAAGTTTCTTGATTATACAGAGGTACATGAAATAGATTACCAGGCGCCACTCTTCAATTCAGCGTATATATAATCCACGGAGAGGTTACTTTAAGTCAGGGGTTCCCAAACTTTTCCAACCAAGTACCACTACGTACCAAACCAAATTTCCCATGGACCACTTCCACTGCGTATAACCCCCCCAATGAATGAATGAATGAATGCAGTAGAAGCTTCTGAGTCTTGAGAAGGCTCATATATATCACTCATATGGAATGATAATGTGTTGGGTTGTCACTTGAAGGGCAAAGTCAGAGTCGTTAGAACATCGTGAACAAACAGCTTCTCAAACCTCTGCAGACATTCTGGGAAGTGGAAGAAACTAATAGCAGAAGCAACGTGTGTGTTGCATCATGTTGTGAAGAGGCTGTGGCTGAGCAAGAGTCAATTCCAGTGTTGGGAGTAACTCATTACAAAAGTAACATATTACATGTAATATATTACTTTTAGCAGTAACTCAGTAATATAACTTATTACTTATAGGATTTCAGTAATATTATACCAGTTACTTTGTCAAGTAACTCAAGTTACAAATGTAGTTATTTTTCTTTAAATCAAAGCACATATTTAAATAAAGATACAATCATTTCCTAATCAAACTGTTTTTATGCAAATAACCACTATAGATGACAATAACAAAGTAAAAGAATAACATTTAGAATTTTGGATTGCTTACACTGACTTCAAGGCGGTTGAAATCATTTTTCGGGATGGTTCCGGGACAGCGATGTCATTCTGCTGCTGCTGTTGTTTTGGTAAAAGTAATGCAAAAGTAGTGTAATAAGTAACGAGTTACTCTACACAGACAGTAATATTGTAAAGTAACTTATTACTTTCAAATAAAAGTAACTAGTAATAGGTAGTATATCACATTTTGAAAGTAACTTGCCCAACAACATTGGTCAATTCCAACAAACACAATCACAGAGTTTTTCTTCTTCTTCTTCTTCCAAAGACTGTAAAATAATCCGTTTTCTCCACAGGCTGCTTAAAAGGTTGAATGGGGACTGTGACCATGGTTGGTTTGAATCTCTGGACTGGCTGGGAAACAGGGAAAGTGTGTGAGTAATCCTTCCCACCGGTCCAGCTGAGCTGCTCAGTGTAACAGTAGAAGACTGGATCTACTGGGTTGTGGGTTGTTCCCAGTGTGGATTCAAAAAGGAGAACGTCGCACTGCTTCCAATACTCCCACATTCAACTGTTGCATAAGGTCTCGACGCCAAGTCGTCATTCAGGCATCTCAATAGTCAATCAACCATGATCAATGACATCACTTCCTGGCATGGGAGGAGGTACTTCTAATGACTTCATACAATACAAAAGAGATTAGGATTTGAACCATACGATCACAAAATATAGATCAATATTATCCAGTGTGTCCTACTGACTGTCGTCAGTAGCCACCAGTTGAAGACTACTGGGGAGTTATGTTATATGAATGTATGTAACTTACGGTACTTCATGAATATGAAACATGCTAAAAAATAGCATGTATGCTTAGCTAAGCGGGTGTAGTGTGACTAGTGTTTATAGTCATAGTTCTGTGGGTCCCGGAAGATCCATGAAAATGGTCAGAAACCCTGGTGGGGAAAGGGTTAAGTATTACTCGTTTGTGAGTATCATAGTAGCTCCATTCCATTCAATTCTTAACTGACACAGTTGCTGTGAGCAATTGGTTGATCAGCTTGGTCACAAACACTATCTGCTTTTCTCATTTCATGTCATTATAAAATGATTACTTTTCCTTGCTGCTGGTCAAAGTCAGCAGTTTTAAGACTCACTCTGCGTTCTTGTAACTTGTGATGTGCATTGTCATTTATTTGGCAATTTACAGACTAAAATCATTAATTGATTAAAACAATCAGAATAGATTGATCGATAATGAAAATAATTGTTAGTTGTGGTCCTAATTGTAACAATATGTCTTTTTGTGTGTGTTTTTCCCCCCTCCTATAGGGCAGGAGGAATAATGGTGTGCACAGACTGATGGTGATGTTTCCTCTAAAGAGAAGCTTCGCTCCACCCCGGGGGGCCATGTTCGCTCCCAGACCCACACCACCTCTCCCCTGACAGGGACACTCCCCCACGCCTCACCTGCCAGGATCCTGACTGCCTCTGTGAGCACACACTTCCTGTTCTACCTCTCATCCTCACCTCTACTACCTCCACACACACACACACACACACACACACACACACACACACACTCTGTCGCCAGGCTCTCAGGTGTCTCTCAGGTGTCACACAGTCGACTGGGTTTCTTCCTGTTTAGCTGCCGTTATCACCATCACCCTGGGCGGAGCCACTGGGGAGCAGCCATGTTGCAGAGCGGTTTGTGATGTCCGAGGCGTGCGGAGCAGGAGTCAGGACAGGGGCGGGGCCACAGATACACTCCTCTGTTTATGGTTGGCAGCGAAGATGACGAGCAGCACGCGCGGTCCAATGGAGGCAGGCCTGAAGAACCAGGTGTTTGGAGGAGAAGGGGAAATGGAGGACGAGGAGGATGAGTCGGTAGGTGGAGTGTCCTGTAGGCCGTTGGTTCAGGTGTATAAAAAGTAGCAGTGAAACACTCACTTCTATTCAGATGTATGAAGAGGTAGAATGCAACATCTCATAGTATGAAGAGGTGGACTCTTATTGATTCAGTGCTTTCCTACTTTGACATCAGTGCTCATCTCCCAAAGGCTCGGCAGTTACATTACATTATGTCATTTGGCAGACGCTTTTATCCAAAGCGACTTACAATAACACATTTTTGTCAGCAATAGAGCAATCAACTATGCAACACAGTCTATGACAACTACAACATCTGAAGGAATAGTGGTAAAGTTAAGTTTTTTGTTTTGTTTTTTTGTTTTTTAGAGAGAGAAAGAAGTTAGATCAAGAAGGGCCCAGATGGAGCATGAAAAGGTGAGTCTTTAGTCTTTTCCAAATGATCGGCAGTGTTTAAGCTGTCCTGACCGAAGGTGGAAGCTCATTCCACCATTGAGGTGCCAGGGACGAGAAGAGTCGAGATCGGGATGAGCGACTTTTGAGCCCCCGTAGCGAAGGAGGGGCGAGGCATCCTGCACTAGTGGAGGAGCGAAGGGAGCGCTGAGAGGTTTGGAACCTGACCATAGATTGCAGGTACAGGGGAGCTGACTGGTGTACTGCCCTGTAGGCCAGTACCAGTGTCTTGAATTTGATGCGTGCCGAGATGGGGGAAGCCAGTGGAGGTCCTGGAAGAGGGGAGTGACATGAGAGAATTTGGGTTGGTTGAATACCAGACGGGCTGCAGCGTTCTGAATGAGCTGAAGCGGTCGGATGTCGGTGGCAGGTAGGCCGGCCAGGAGCACGTTGCAGTAGTCCAGGCGGGAGATGATAAGTGACTGGACCAGGAGTTGAGTCGCTTCTCTTGTGAGAAAGGGATGGATTTTGCGGATGTTGTAGAGAGAGAACCTACAGGAGCGTGCTGTAGCAGCTATGTTGGCTGAGCAAGACAGCTGGTTGTCAAGGATCACCCCAAGCTGTTTGGGAGGGAAGTACAGTGGTGTTGTCGATGGAGATGGAGAGATCTGCGAGAGGGCAGTCTTTCCCTGGGAGGAAGAGTAGCTCTGTTATGCTCAGTTGATGTACACACTCGCATAATCCCTTTTTATATCTTTTGTTTGTGGAATTTCATACAAAATCGTACGTGTATTCCCTTCAACTGTACATTGTTTTCTCTTCACCCCCCCCCCCCCCCTCCCCGTACAGAACAGCGCCCCCTGCAGCTGGTAGGGATTCAGTGTTTTTCTTCAGCAGGGCGGTTCATTGCTGACAGGCGATCTGGTTGAAAGATGAACTCTACATATTTAGGTCACTCTGACAAATATATTATGAGGTTGTTGTTATTATTAAAGTTGTGTGTTTTCCCTGGAAATTCCCTGGAAACCAAAATCCACAAAAACGTTCTAACTATGTAGGCATGGGTCGATTTCCGGTTTTACTGGTTCGGTTCGGTATACGAGCCCAAACCGGTTTGATCATGTGCGAACCGAAAAAACCTATTTTTTAGTTGTTTTTTTTTTTTTTTTTTGCCAGTCCATTCTGATTGCACTATTGTTCGTATTAGCCTCTTCTCAAGTTGCACTAGTAGGCAAAAGTCTTATTTTGTTTATTATGTTGATGTTTGAAAAAAAGTTAAGCTGAATAGTTATGAGAAATAAAAACAGTGTGTTGTTACAGTTAAAAGGTTCTGCTTATTTGTATTCAGTGTTCGTGCTGGTTGGCAGCATACCAGCTTAGAGGTGCATTATCGCCACCAACTGCAGCCGCTTTGATACGTTTTTTTGGGGAATATCGAACCGGTTTCAAAATGTTCAAACCGACCCATGCCTAGGCCCTATATTGTGTGAATTTGTGAGTTTTGAAGTTTATAAGGCAGCTCAGCTGTAAGCCAATCCATTCTGATTGCACTGCTTGTGTTTTTATTAGCCTTTTCTCAAGTTGCACTATAGGCAGAAGTCTTATTTCATTTATTATTTTGATGTTTAGAAGAAAAGTTGAGCTGAATAGTTATGAGAAATAAATACAGGGTGTGTTTGTTATACAGATGTCCTGCTTCTTTTTATTCAGTATCATTGCTGGTTGACAATACCAGCTTAGAGGTGTATTATCGCTATCAGGTGGACTGAAGTTGCACTACAGGCAGTTATGGGCCACACTCGGGAGCCCTGCTTAAAAAAAAAAAAAAAAAAAAAAATTAATTACAAAAAAAATCGGTATACCGGTTCGATCCGGTTTAGACGGCAATATCGAACCGGTTTTAAAATTTTCAAACCGACCCAGCCCTATAACTATGTTATTTAGGGTCTTATGTTAGTAATTGTGTGCCTCCGAAATTATTATACATTACTTTCAACCCAAAGCCTTAAAATCGACACTTTTCTACAAGCTTCTACAAGGTACTTCCTCATTGAAGAGAGCAGTGCGCGAGGTGCTAAAATGCAGGAGCTTATGATGTCATAAGCGCTATATAACCTTTGTACACGCGCGCAACCCGCCCTACTGTGTGTGTGTGTGCATGTGTGTGAGTAACCTTGCGTCACCAGGCTGTGTCGAGCGCTATGCTGTTCTCTCTCTCTCTCTCTCACTAGTCCCGAGAGAGAGATAAATTTTCCTGCTGCAGACAGGACACGCCCACACAGTCCGCGGGAGAAAATACACTCTAAAAAATAATTGATTCTCATGAGTTTTGCCATGACTGTCAAACCTAAATTTATATACTTTGCGACGTTCATCATCGTTCAAATTTGGCTGGTGGCTTATTAACATAGGGTCCTGTGATGTGATGAACTCAAAATGCTAAATAATAAAGAAATATTTCTGGTTTCCAGGGACTTTAAGACCTTTTCTCACAAAGTAATTGGTAATCGGCTAAAGTAGCTGGTGAATGGGGGGGGGGGGGGGGTTAGACTAATATTTGCCTACATTTCTTCACCAGCTTAATATCCTCATTGGCTTGTATTCACAAATATGAAGGCCTACTAGTTGTGTTGAAGTCTACTCTGTCATGGGCATTAGATCTTTATTTATGAATGTGCCATATTTGTAGTAGCTGTGATGAAGCTCTTGTTCAGATATGATGAATGTGTTATAAACCAGACACACTTATGAGCCAGAATTCAACATTTACACGTTGAAAAAGGGGATTTGGAACATGGTCATTTGAGGTCAGTAGGAAATGAATGAATGGGACTGGAAACATTGAGGAGGGGAAAGTATTTGGAGTTTGGGAGAGTGGAAAAGTGGATGAAGACGGGGGTTGACAGAGGCTGGCGTGAGAACAATGCAATAGATAAAGAGCTGGCAGGCTTGTGGTGTGTCGTGTGTGCTAGTGCTTCTATATAAAGACTTTATGCTACCAAAGATCATCTTCCCTGAATGCAGATGCTCGCTTGGTCGCTCTCACTTCCTGATCTCTTTTACGTTGACATGTTTTGTCGTTTGACTGATGCTGTGATCCAGAGTGACTTCAACTGAGTGAACAGGACAAATGGCTGTTAATGGACACATTAGACAGTCATCCAACAGTGACATTATTTTATAGAACAATGTTACAACTGCTAAAGTAGGAACTTCTCATTAACAAATTTAGTTAGTTCAACAAATTAGTTTTTAAATTAATGGTAGATGACAAGCAAGCAAATCTGTTACGTCAGGACCCTATTAGCTCCATATACGCTATTTTGATTGCCTTGTGTTATTATGTAAAACTGATATTAATGAGAAGGTCAATCTGTTGTCAACTTCCTTACACATTGTCTTTCTGTTTTCTGTCCCTGTCGAACCCCTAACCCCCCCCCCCCCCTCCCTACTCCCCCCCCCCCCCCCCCCCCCCCCCTACCCCCCAGCCATCAGAGCGACAGATCATGGTCGGGATCTGCTCATGATGAAGAAGCTCAAATCGAAGCCCATGACGGAGATCCTGGAGCGCCTGTGTAAGTTTGACTACATCGACGTGGTCATCTTCCCTGAGGAGGTCATCCTGGAAGAGCCTGTGGAGAACTGGCCTCTCTGCGACTGCCTCATCTCCTTCCACTCCAAAGGTCAAATCAATCTACATGGTTAAATGCCTTCTGTGGCACAATGGGTTTTGTTGCTTCACTGGCTACTGTACGTCTACATGCATGGAGTAACCCACCTACTGGCTATCCTTCATGGGGTCAAGTTGTTTACTGGAATCTTTGATAGCCTGTGACTGAGCAACTAACAGAAGCAATATTCCTAACCAAAGATGGAACAATTCGCTGGCAAAAAAGTATGAAAATGTGCACACCCCAGCTATCTCTCTCCTCGTCAACTGAACAATATTAGGTTACTTCTGTTACAGGGGTCAGAAATGATGACTCGAATGGTAATAGTAAGTACTGCTGGCTGCCATGGTTTTTTGTTCACATGAAAAATGACCTACTGTATGCTTTGCGAGTCTGAGTTTGTGCAGAGTTTGGTTGTTTAATATCGGGCTAAGCCAGGCATATTAACCTGCTTTTCTCATAATATGAGTACAAGCTAACCTGGGTTATTGTTTTGGGTTTTTGTTTTAGATCATTTTTGGGGGCATTTTTATGCCTCCGCCAGCGATATCTGAGGAACGCTTTGACGGAATTTAATCAAATTAGCCTCAAACGTCGACTTGGACTCAAGAATGAACTGATTAGATTTTGGTGGTCAAAGTTCAAGGTTACTGTGACCTCCAGAATGCCATTTCCAAGCTTGTTAATGCGATATCTCAGGAATGCCTTGACGGAATTTCTTCCAACTTGGCTCAAACGTCAGCTCAACTTGGACTCAAGGATGAACTGATTAGATTTTGGTGGTCAAGGTTACTGCGACCTCTCGAACACCATTTTCAAGCTTGTTAATGCGATAGTAAATACATTTTTTTTTAAATGGATACAGTACTCATTTGCAAAAGGTATCGACGATAGTATCGATATATATATTTTTTTACGGATACAATACTCATTTGCAACAGTATAAATACCAGCAGTGCTATCTCTTAATGAAAAATCAAATGTACTACTTTCCCCTTCCTATCATTTGTAGTATGTGTTGCTTCAACAAGGTGAAAGTGTTCTGATAGGCTGATGACTAGAGCAGGGGTAATCTGCTGTGTTCTGATAGGCTGATGACTAGAGCAGGGCTAATCTGCTGTGTTCTGATAGGCTGATGACTAGAGCAGGGCTAATCTGCTGTGTTTAACTTCTGATAGGCTGATGACTAGAGTAGGGGTAATCTGCTGTGTTCTGATAGGCTGATGACTAGAGCAGGGCTAATCTGCTGTGTTCTGATAGGCTGATGACTAGAGCAGGCCTAATCTGCTGTGTAAGTGCAAAGTTTTTAATTAGTTTTATTGGACCTTAAATATGAAGAAGCGTGACCCCCACCCCCCTTCCCCGTACAGTTACCATGTGAGATGACCTATAGAGACCAAAAGCGTTTTTGTGCCAGGTTGTACACAATCATGTTTATTTCTGTTGTAAAGTTGGGCATTTTAGCATGGGGGGGTCTTTGGGAAATTACTTTTGGGAATATACTGCTCCAGACTATGATTAGCAAGTGGAACATGTTCCTTCCCTCGCATAGTGCTCCACATGTCTATTTATTGATCAAGCCTTCGATAGACAAACATGCTGTCCTTGATCTTATTCAGGAGTGTGCTTTTGAATGAGCTGGATTCTGCCATAATGCTATACAGTCATACTTTCCTGCATGAAAAACACATGTGACAATATCACTACTAATACTGATAATAGCACTCATTAATACTACTCATTATGTACTAATACTGATAATAGCACTCATTAATACTACTCATTAATACTGATAATAGCACTCATTAATACTACTCATTATGTATTTGTATAGGACTTTTCCTAAAGTTAGCGAGTGCTGCTAATGTGTTGGACTAGACCTGGGTCAGTAGAAGTACAAATGTAACAGATTTCATGAATTGGCTATAGATTGAATCATGATTGTCTTATATCAATCAGTGATAGAGAGTACTAAAACTGACATTTATATGAAAATGTTGCACATTATTGATGCTGATTATTGATTGATTGATTGATTGATTGATTGCACATTATTGATTCCGATGAATAGTGGTCATCACCTGCATGTGATACTTTTCAGGCTTCCCTCTGGACAAAGCTGTGCAGTACGCTAAGCTGCCAAACCCACTGCTCATCAATGACCTCAACATGCAGTACTTCATACAGGACAGGTACAATATGAGCACACACACAAGATTCAAGATTCAAGATTCAAGTTTATTATTTGTCCCCGAAGGGCAATTTGTGTGCAGCAGATATAAAAAGCATAGCGAATACATGAAAAAACAAAACATGAACAAATTAAAACAAACATGGAGCATGGCAGCAGTTTTCCAGCAGAAAAAGGATCAAGTAAACACAAGATAAAAGTAAAATAAAAACAAAATAAAAACACACCTCAAGGGATCTGTACGATGTACTTAAAAGTAGTAAAGACACGTACAATGTACTTAAAAGTAGTAAAAGACACGTACATGAACTTAAAAGTAATAAGAGTCCAGGACTATTTGAGCTCACATAAATAGGTAGGTAAAAAATAAATAGATATATCTCGAATATAAAATATATAAAGAATATTTGTAGCAGCAATACCTACCTAAGAAGAGAGACAAGGAGAGAGAGTGCATCATCTCCTCCGCCCAGCAGCGTTTAAGCTGCACGAGAGACAGAGAAAAGAGAGCGAGACAGAGAGAGAGAGAGAGAGAGAGTGCACTATCTCCTCCTCTCAGCAGCATTTAAAGCTGTGATGGAAACAGGAACGAAAGACAATTTATATCTGTTTTTCGTAGCCCTCGGAACCTTTAGCCGAAGGCCCGAAGGGAGCAGCACATACTCTGGACAGAGAGGATGAGTATCGTCCATGCGAATGGACATGGCCTTTTTAAGCACCTGTTTGTTAAAAATGTGGTCCAGGCTACTAAAATTTACTCCGGCTATTTTAGATGCCGCTCTCACGATCCTCCCGAGAGAGTTCCTCCCTTGAATACCAAGGTTTCCATACCAACAGATAATAGAGAATGAGATTACAGACTCGATATAGGCACAATAAAATAGTTTCATCAGAGTCCTGTCAACCTGGAATCTAGCAAGCTTCCTTAGGCAAAAGAGACGTTGTTGACCTTTTTTGCACAGCATTTCACAGTTTAGATCGAACTTCAACTTGCTGTCAAAAATAGTGCCAAGATATTTATAATTGGTCACCAAGTCTACTGGTTGCCCATGTACAACACTGTTCTGGGGAACTGGGGAGGATCGTCTAAAATCAACACAGATCTCTTTAGTCTTTGAGACGTTAAGTTGGAGGAAGGCTTCTTCACACCAGGACAGAAAATCATTTAAAACCTGGCCATGACCGACCTCATCCCCATCAAGCAGGCTGACAATAATGGAATCATCAGCGTACTTGATGATGAATCTGTCGGCATGACGGCTAAAACAGTCATTTGTATACAGAATATACAAGAAGGCAGACAAAACACACCCTTGTGGTGAGCCGGTCGAGGATGTTAAGAAGCTGGACAGAGTGCACACACACACACACACACACACACACACGAGCATGTGAGCGGAGCGGTACCGGAGCGAAAGTTGGAGCGGCACCGATCACCCGCTCAGTCCCGCTCCAGTTTCAATCACAACATGTTGGAAACAGAATGCATCGGTGTGTGGCCATGTGCACCGCCACTCTTTTCTTGCCAGCTGCTGCGAGACGAGAAGGAAGAGAAACGAACATGCAGCCGACTCTGCTGAGCATTGCCCAGGCGTTTAAACGCAAATTAAAACACCCTGGTCTTTTTATCTCTTTTATTCTTTTGAGCGGTGCGTGTGAGCGGGTGAAATCTGTATGGAGCGGGGAGCGGTCTTGAGCGGCCGTGAGCTCTGGAGCGGGTGGAAAGGACCGCTCCGGGAGCGAGGAGAGGTATTTATCACCACTCGGCTCCGCTCACATGCTCTGGCTCACAGCAACTACACTCATTAACACACACATACTACACAGGGAGTCCGGGTTGTGTAGCGATTGATTCCCTCCCTACCAACACGAGGGTGAACCCCACTGCCCTATGTACATAAACTTGAATAAATAATTAATTTAATACTTAATTTCTATGGATAATGTATTCTAGATGTTGGATGTATGGTTTATGGCAGGGATACTCCACTTGCTTTGCCCGGGGGCCACTTTCGTGAAATGATAGAAGGCGAGGGGCCAGTTAATAAACAATCAATATACATTTTTCTGTAGCGGATTGTAGGTTTTTGGGGTGTCAGCCGGAGTTTAGTCTGACAATGTTGTGCACACCGGATAGTTAGTTAGGTTAAGTACATACATAAGTGCCTGGGTAGCGAGCAGACGGCGGTATTTGACAATTTAGCAGCTAAATCATAGATTATTGAAAGATATTCCATATTCCAGACTGAAATGCTATAACAGAAGTGGAGTATTGGCCAGAATCAATCAATCACTGTTGGGTTTTTAAGCAAGGGTTTAATAATGGCAGTTTTAAAAGCAAGTGGGACAGAGCCCACAGAAAGTGATTTATTCACAATGTTAAGAATTTGACTTTTTAGAGCAGGAAGAAGTTCCTTGAAAAGGTTGGAAGGTATAGGGTCTAGCATACAGGTTGTAGGTTTCGAGGCAGTTACTAGACTGCTAAATGCCTCAGGGGAAACCATTTTAAACTCTGATAGAGTGCAGGTGGTGCCAATCACAGCGCCTGAAACATTCAAAAAGTTGCACAATGAGCCAGCGATTTTATTTCTTATTAAATCAATCTTATTTGTAAAGAAATTCAGGAAATCATCAGCCTTGATCAGGTTGGTCAGGTTACATGCACCGGTCCAAACATAAAAACATTGGTGTGAAGTTGTGAACATACTCACGGCTTCTCTCTTCAATCTGTGGTTATAACTGGCGCTGAAATGGCATGGAGATTCCTTCAGGAAATACTTCCGTTCAAGTGCCCGCCCTCCGCCTTGTCTCGTACTGGATTGGATGTTGCCAAGCTATCACTCCGATCGACACTGGCCAATAGGGACGTGCGTTACTTCTTTCTGCTGTAGGTCCCGCCCTTATTGTAACAGAAAAAGTTTTGCAAAACTCAGGTTTTGCAAACAAAACTTTTCGTTTTGCAAAAGAAAAGTTGAGCTTTGTAAGCAAACGTAATGGTTTCGCAAACAAATGTTTTGGAGTTGAGAACAAAATGTTTGTGTTTGCATGCAACTTTTTTTAATTCACATTAATGAAAAATCTAAACATTTTTTTTTTTTTTTTTTTTTTTTTAATTCTTTGATTGGATTGTTGATAGTTTTGTTTTCAAATCTATGTTTTTGCTTACAGATCTATTTTTTGATTACAAAGTAGGGATGCAACGATTATTTTTTTTTATCCACGATTAGCCTATAGTCTGAGAAAAAACCACGATTATCACGGTTTCACGATTATTGTTATGGACGTATAAAAATCACATGAGCATTCTCTAAATAGAGGTTTTATTGTATTTCCCCCACAATCTTAACAGTTGCTGCCTTCCGGAATACTAATGCACGATATGGATTTTTACAGCCGATAGTATAGGCCTACGCTAACTGATAAATATTCTCCTGGCCAATAACCGATACGATAAACATACTATGTTACTTTTTTCACATTTTTGTATTTAAAAAAATAAGTTCTTAACCTGTATTTTATGCACACCTGGGATTAAAAAAAGAAGAAAGGGCAGATGTAGTGAGCAAAGATGGATGATTTAATATTCCATGGCTCTGACCTAATCAAATCTAACTGACATCACTATTGTGAACATAAAACAAACAACATTTCTGATATAATATGATTGTATTAGTAAAGTGTATCACTCAATATTCAATACAAAAAATATTTTATTATTACTTTATAGAAGCGAAAGCCTATAGCTGCTTAGTCTGCAGAAAAAAACACAAAAGGCATAGTAACTTAGACTCTTATTGGCATGTTACTGGCAACTAAATGTGCCTTCTGAAATGAATTTTGCATTGGGGTCAGTTCTATTGAAGTGATGATGGGGCAGGCATGGAAAGCCTCACTATAAGCCATCATGTGTCGTTTCACTTTTTACTGGCTAAATGCTCCCTCTGGATTAAAGAAAGGACACTCTGTGGTGTTGACTGGTGTTTGTTATGTAAATGTGAGCATTTGTTTTCCTTGTCTCAGTCAGATCATGACTGCCAAGCAGCTAGCTACGTTAGCTTCACGTTATTAGGCCTACATGTAACGTTAGCGGGTTGCTTTTGGAGTTGACACAAACCCTTGATGTTTCTTTTCATGTAAAGCATGAGGTTCTCTATGGTTTAGGCCAGCGCTGGGAGCATGAAGTGCTTTAAATGCGGGGATGTTTGGTCACAACGAGCTTGAGGAACTATGTACGCCAGGCCATGGCCAGCTAGCTAACATTAGCCACAACAGCTAACGTTAACGTCAATGACTGTATGTTAACGCTAAACAAATCCGCTGCCTCTTCCCCACGTTTGGCTTAACGTAACACCAGCTCAGACTTTCCCCTAATCTCAGAAACCTTGCGGGACATGTATTGCAACATTTATGTTGGGCTGGCATCCATGGCTAGGCTACAGAGTACAGACTGGCTACTACTGGGAGACATGGCAGCTGCCTGTGTTTGGTGCCTCCGCTAAATAGTCCGTGCGGAAACGAAGCGAGAGAGACAGGTTCCTCTCCTTCCAGCGCCGTCTGCGCCGCATGGGAGTTTAAACTGACGGACTGTTGTGAAACAAAACACTCGGTGTAGCGGAGCCTCTGCGGTTATATAACCGTGACGTTTTAAATCGTGGTTAATAGTCAAACCGGTTAACCCCTGCATCCCTATTACAAAGTGGATTTATTTTCTCACTCACTCATTTTAGTCTTTGGTTACAGGTAAACTTTCAGTCACAGAATAAAGACACATATATCTCTCCAAAAACTTGCACAACACTGCTTATTTTAGGCCATAGTGTGAATGCGGCATAAAAGTTAGAAAACGCTATTAACAGAGTGTAGGTCAGTGGCTCAAATCCTCAGATTCATTCATTCATACAACATACAAACTTCTTCTTGCATTGCCCCTTTCATTAATAAATGTGTTGCTTTTAAGATCAAACGCCTCATTGGAAATAAGTAGTTGACTTTTTTGGTTTAATGTGTGTGTAATTCCCCAACAAAGTGAAAACCAAAGTCGTTGTGCTGCTGCAGAGTGTAACCTGGTTGAGGGGGAAGACCATGTGGAGGTGAACGGTGAGGTGTTCCCCAAACCCTTCGTGGAGAAACCTGTGTGTGCCGAGGACCACAACGTCTACAACTACTACCCCACCTCAGCTGGAGGCGGCAGCCAGCGACTCTTCAGAAAGGTACTGTAGCTTTCCTCAAACAAAGATCTGGGCCGGGAAGAACATGTTGGCTGAGGCTTAGATCCACAGCCAATTCCAATGAGTGAGAAGGCAGGGTTTTTCCTGCATAGAGGAACTTTTGGCGCCCCCCAATAGGGCTCGGCGATATGGACAAAATCAAATATCACAATATTTTTGACCAAATACCTCGATACCAAAATTACAACAATATTGTAGAGATGGCTATTGGTGATTTCACAAAATATTTATACAATGAGATTTTTCATAAATGACCATCAGTAATGTGGATAATATAATGACTAAGTGGGTAAAAATTTAAATAATAGAACAGCTAGAACAGTCTAGTAAGTTCAGAAAAGTACATCACTTTACTGTTAATGCAGCCTTTAAAATCAGGAAAAGAAAACACTCATGCCATATCACAATATTACGATCTCTAAAATCTAAGACCATATCTTGTCTCATATCACAATATAATATTGATATATTGGCAAGCCCTACCTCGCAAAAAGGTTTTAGCTAGCTTATGTTTTTATTTCAGTCTTTACACAGACCAATCATGCTAACTGTTGTCTGTAGTCACCCCCCAAAGGCCCATTCTGAGCCAGGAAAAACCCTGGAAGGTCAGGGTTCAGAGTGACAGGACACATGTCTGCTGCAGAGACTCAAACCTGTGACCTTTTTGCAAAGATAGCCTATAGTCAGAGGATTATTGAACTTATGTGGTTTATATATTTTGTTCTTTTCATTGTCGATTGTTCTATTTTGTTTATTTGATGTTATGTGTTAACATATGTCCTGGTTTTATAAGACCAGGGACCATGTTGGAAAGAGGTGTTTGCACTTTTACGTCTATCCCTTGGATTTTGTTCTGATATATCCATAAATAAAATCAATCAATCAGGCACATCACTGACACAAAATACTGTGGTAAACCTGCTGTGGGAGGTGATTGAGGTGATTGCCTCCAGCCGTGGGACTATACATGAGACTGGGTTAAATGGCAGAGTCCTCTCATTAGGCACGTTTACATAGACCATAGTAATCGGCTTGAAATAGGTGTAAAAGCCCAAATCGATTAAAAATGCTCCATATAAACACCTCAATCGGCTCAAGCCCAAACCGATTGAAATTTCAATCGTTTGCAGAGGGGTAGTTTAAACCGTTTCATAAACCGATCAAAGGAAAAATGTTGTCATGTAAACGATGGAAGTGATTCCTCTCTGGCTGCGTTCTTTCTGCGCATGCCCATGATGCCCTCTGTCTTGACATAAAGGAGACTCCTGCCTGCTGCAGCAGGAGAGGAGGAGATTTTCTAACTACCGTATGCACAAGGACAAAGTGGAGATTTTCAACACTCCGGCGACGAGAAACCCACACGGAGTAACGCTCCAAACGTTTTCTCCTTAGGATTCCATGTCTCTCATTTCCGTGTGACAGTCCATGTCTCTGGCATCATTCACACTGTAGGCTACTGGTAAGATAGCCTACAGTATGAATTTATTTTTCACTGCGAGAAAATGTGGCCGACTTGAAGAAGTGTGTGAGAACTATGTGAGAAGTGTCAATTGTTTGAGTCTCACGGACAATGCGAGAGTTGGCAGACCTGTCGAGTTGTATTCATCACTTTTGTGCACATCGCACAGCTGTTCAATGATATGGGTGCATGTGAACACCAGAGTGTATTAACACGTTGAGTGCCAAGGACGAGATATCTCGGCTTACATAATCCAACCGTTGAGTGCCAAGGACGAGATATCTCGGCTTACATAAACATTTTTTTTTTTTGACGGTGGGACATCGATCAACCCCTTTTACGTCTCCTACACCAGAATTGGAGGTATTGAATGTGTATAATCTATTTTACCGACCCACTGAGTGTCGACATGTCTCTCCACAGTAGAAAGAGGCGACCCAAAACTGTACTCTTTTTTTTTTCCCCTTGCCCAATGAGAATCGATAAGAGAATCGATAAGGAATCGGATCGATAAGCAGAATCGAAAATGGAATCGGAATCGCTAAAATCTTATCAATTCCCATCCCTAGGGATGGACGTGTTGAATAGCCGAGGGGAAAACGGGAACGATCAAACAGCAGGGAGGATAGGACAGGGAGACATGGACGAGGACGGGTGGACCAGAACAAAACAAAATAAACACACGAACAGCTAACAATAACGACAGTCACAGCAGCAGACGCCAGCAGTACATAGA
>NC_139629.1:52996952-53061952 GCF_964638095.1 Poromitra crassiceps | reverse complement strand
GCCAGCAGTACATAGAGAGACAGACAGACAGACAGACAGACAGACAGACAGACAGAGAGACAGACAGAGAGACATAGAGAGACAGACATAGAGAGACAGACAGACAGACATAAAGAGACAGACAGACAGACAGACAGACAGACAGACATAGACAGACAGACAGACATAGAGAGACAGACAGACAGACAGGCAGGCAGGCAGACAGACAGACAGACAGACAGACAGACAGACAGGCAGACAGACAGACAGACAGGAGGTTATGGCAACAGGCTTCAATTTCTTGTGAGCAAATAATAAGAATAAATCATGAATTCAGCAGGCAGTCTGACATGTCTCACATCTCTGTCAGGATCATGACAGCAGGGAACTGTTTGTTTTTAGGTTGAGGCTTTAACTTATGATGAATCAACCGGCAAAATAAATAGAAATAGTTTACTTTTCTGTATTAACCAATCCCACAAATCTGCTTTGGACCACTGACTACATGGATTATTATTACAGTACTATGACTTTTATTGTTATTATCTGCCAGTGGAAACTGTTCAAAATGTACCGCCCACAAGTTGTGCCATGCAAATAAGGAGGTCCATGGTTGGTCAATTCATATGTCTGTCACTGTTAAGAAGGTTAACAGAGCCTGTGTTATCCTGCAGTCGCACTTAAATTCAGGTGCATTTAAGGACACCTGAGTTCATACTCGTCAGTCTTCTCACGATGCTGGTAAGGACTCATTTTCGTGTCTTTCTGCCTTAAATTCTGTCTTACATTTCAGAGGCCATCAACAGGAGTATCAGATTACTTCATATGCCAGCGTTTAGGATTTATTGTTTGAGAGAGGACGCTACTGTATGAAGGTATACAGGCAGATTTTCTGGTTGTTAACATTTATCACTAATATAAGATGAAAGCCATATCGATTTAAAAGAAACAAACGTCTACTAATCAAACACACGGAGCAGCTCCAGGTTTTGTCTCGGTATCATTGAAATCTTGTTTCATTGGACTAGACTCTCTCGCTTTCTGAAGATTTGTTACTCACAAGAAATGGAAAATGGTGTTTTTAAATGTCAGGAAAAATTCAGACATTCACATTCAGTTCAGCATCAAAGTATTCAAAGTATTTATTTATTTATTTATTTATTTACTTACTTGAAACGTTTCATTTGAATTTTGGATGAACTGTTTATTGGACAACTGCATCTCTATGCACCTGTAGTGTCTGGGAATCCACAGATCGTCTTCAGATATTTTGCAGCGACAGAAGAGAAACTGGATTATAGATTAGTTTGCTATTGAAGAAGAAAGTAAAGGACCGTTCCCATATAGGCTGGGTGTGGTGAGTTTGTTTGTTTATTTAGATCCCCATTAGCTACTGTAAAGAAACAGTAGCTACTCTTCCTGGGGCCCACATTCATATTTTACAATACTTCAATTATGAAAATACATTATATTCACATATACACATTATTTAATAATATAATGAGTATCTACTAAACCCAATATCACAATGGATGGATGTGTTCAATACACAATCTACAAGACACAGACATGCAGAAATACAGACGGACAATAATCAAATAGTGTTTTGACTGACTACAGATTGAACTTGAGAAGAAGGTCACACTCTTCAAACTTCATGGTCAAGGTGTTGATCAGGATCCAAAGAACATCTTACAAATCAATGGTGATACAGGAGAGATCACTGTTCATGGCAAAGTCGACTATGAGCAGTACAAAGAGCTTAAGGTTGGTATAGGACATAATCTACATGATTGTGTGTGTGTGTGTGTGTGTGTGTGTGTGTGTGTGTGTGTGTGTGTCAGAGCATGGGAGCGGAGCGGAGCGTGGAGCGAGCGGGGGGATTTTGGCTTGAGCGGGGACCAGAGCAGTACCGGAGTGGAAGTTGGAGCGGCACTGATCACCCGCTCAGTCCCGCTCCAGTTTCGATCACAACATGTTCGAACCAGAATGCATCGGTGCGTGGCCGTGTGCACGCCCACTATTTTCTTGCCAGCTGCAGCGAGACGAGAAGGAAGAGAAACGAACATGCAGCCGATTCTGCCCAGGCGTTTAAACGCAAATTAAAACACCCTGGCCTTTTTTTCTTTTGTATTCTTTTGAGCGGAGCGGGTGAAATCTGTATGGAGCGGGGAGCGGTCTGGAGCGGAGCGACCGGGAGCGGCCTTAGAGCACTGGAGTGGGTGGAAAGGGCCGCTCCGGGAGCGAGGAGCGGTAATTATGTAATTATCACCGCTCTGCTCCGCTCACATGCTCCGGTGTGTGTGTGTGTGTGTGTGTGTGTGTGTGTGTGTGTGTGTGTGTGTGTCCATGCAGTATGTGTGAATAATTATTTCCTATAATCTCATCTCAGTTTGTCATATTGCATTACAGCTGACGTTTGAGGCATATGATAGACATGATGGTCATGAGCATGTTGTAGACACACGACTAGGAGTTGAGGTGCAGATTTTGGACATAAACGACAACCCTCCCATTTTTGACAAGAAAACATATGAGATTAATACCAAAGAGTCAAGCTCACAAGGTACTTTTTTCTTTTTTTTTTATTCTAAACCACCCCACAAATATATTATGAAATTTTTTACTGCTGTTGTCACGAATTGACCATTTTACATCTATGAAGATGTTTGTCAAACTCAATGTTCTGTGTGTATAAATAACTTTCCAATGCTGCCAGGCACATTTTTGCTCACCGTGAATGCAACGGATGAGGACAACAGTGAGACCAACAATGGCACATTTGATATGAGAATAGTCTCTGTCACTCCTGAAACATCTGATGTGGAGTTCAGCATCAAGCAGCACGATATCACCGGAACCATTCATTTTAAAGGGTGTCTGGACTATCAGGTGAGTCGAGTCAATACAGTTGTTTCTAGATCATCTTAGCATTGCCAGCTCCTTAAAGTAGATTTCCATGTAAATAAATGTGTGTTAAGTCACTATCTATCTGATAGTGACTTAACACAATGGTGATTGATCCTATGACCCATTGATGGAAGCCTTTGCATTTTCTGTATTGCAGCATTTATGAACTTGGTGTCTGTGGTGACACAGGGTGGGTGGAGCTAACAATAAACTCACTCTGATAGGTTACTGTAGGTCAGTGTGGGCGGAGCTAACACAATAGACTCACTCTGATAGATTACTGTAGGTTCACAGGGTGGGGGGAGCTAACACAATAGACTCACTCTGTAGGTTACTGTAGGTTCACAGGGTGGGCGGAGCTAACACTAGACTCACTCTGTAGGTTACTGTAGGTTCACAGGGTGGGCGGAGCTAACACTAGACTCACTCTGTAGGTTACTGTAGGTTCACAGGGTGGGCGGAGCTAACACAATAGACTCACTCTGTAGGTTACTGTAGGTTCACAGGGTGGGCGGAGCTAACACAATAGACTCACTCTGTAGGTTACTGTAGGTTCACAGGGTGGGCGGAGCTAACACAATAGACTCACTCTGTAGGTTACTGTAGGTTCACAGGGTGGGGGGAGCTAACACAATAGACTCACTCTGTAGGTTACTGTAGGTTCACAGGGTGGGCGGAGCTAACACAATAGACTCACTCTGTAGGTTACTGTAGGTTCACAGGGTGGGCGGAGCTAACACAATAGACTCACTCTGTAGGTTACTGTAGGTTCACAGGGTAGGCGGAGCTAACACAATAGACTCACTCTGTAGGTTACTGTAGGTTCCCCACAACTCTTGTGTGAAGTAGGATAACAAGCTACTTTTTTCCCATCTCTGCTAGCATTACGGGTGGCTACTATGGCCGAACAAACTGAGTAATGTTGCATAATACCATACCTCTCCACTGACTAGAGCGACAAGAGCCTCCTCGTCCACTGGCCATATCCGGTCAGCATCACCTTTGCCCCCTCATCTCCGTTCAAAACCGTAATAGCTCCCCCCCATGGCCTGGCAGTCTGACTACCTCTCCTTTTTCTGCCTCTTCTGTTCATTTCACCGACAATAATCATACCACTCACAGCGTAAATCCCCCTATTAAGCTTACTACACCTCCTCTACCTATCCCCATCCCTGTTGTAATTCCGAAACAAATTCCTGTATATACATCATCAAGAATCAATTAAAAAAAGAAACACTTCATCTTACCCAACAACAACCAGTGTTGGGCAAGTTACTTGCAAAATGTAATATACTACATATTACTAGTTACTTTCATTTGAAAGTAATAAGTAACTTTACAATATTACTGTCTGTGTAGAGTAACTCGTTACTTATTACACTAGCGGTACTTTCACCAAAACAACAGCAGCAGCAGAATGACATCACCGCTCCGGAACTATCCTGAAAAAGAATTTCAACCGCCTTGAAGTCAGTGTAAACAATCCAAAATTCTAAATGTTATTGTCATCTATAGTGGTTATATGCATAAAAACACAGTTTGATTAGGAAATGATTGTATCTTCATTTAAATATGTGCTTTGATTTAAAAACAAATAACTCAATTTGTAACTTCAGTTACTTGACAAAGTAAGTGGTATAATATTACTGAAATCCTATAAGTAATAAGTTATATTACTTAGTTACTGCTAAAAGTAATATATTACATGTAATATGTTACTTTTGTAATGAGTTACCCCCAACACTGACAACAACCCAGATAATTATTCACTCCCTAAACCTTCCAATTTACCTTTCAATATCACTGCTGGACTCTGGAACTGCCAATCTACCACTAATAAAACTGACATCATCTCTGCTCATGCCCTTTCACAATCCCTCCTTTTTCTTGCCCTCACCGAGACCTGGATCACTCCCGAGAACACTGCAACTCCAGCTGCCCTCTCCGATGCCTTCTCCTTTTCCCACACCCCCAGAGCCACTGGCCGGGGTGGAGGCACGGGGCTCCTTATATCACCTAAATGGACATACAAGGCCTCTTCTCTTTCTCTTTCTCACCTCTCTTTAACCTCTTTTGAATTCCACTCTGTCTCTGTCTCTCTGCCCACTATGCTCAATATCATCATTATTTACCGCCCACCTGGTCCGCTTGGGACCTTCCTCGAAGAGCTGGATGCTCTCCTCTCTCTCTTCCCTGAAGACGGGACACCTCTCATCCTCCTAGGTGATTTCAATATCATGGCAGCAACCCTTCAATCTCCCCTTTTTCAACACTTTTTCTCTTCTTTCGACCTCTCCCTCTCTCCTTCTCCGCCCACTCATAAGGCCGGGAACCTCCTTGACCTAATCTTCACCCGTTCCTGCAGCACTTCCAACCTCATAGTCACTCCTCTCCCAGTCTCCGACCATCACTTCATAACTTTCTCCCTTCCCATCTCCCTCCCCAAACCCCCCCCCCCCCACCACCACCCACTCATAACACTACCACCCGTTGTAACATAAAAACTCTCTCACCCCCTGCACTCTCTTCCGCTGTCCTCTCTCTCCTCCCCTCCGTAGAACATTTCTCTCACCTATCCCCTGATGATGCTGCAACCAGTCTGTTTTCTTCTCTCTCCTCAGCCCTCGATTCCCTCTGTCCCGTCATCTCCAAACCAGCCCGATCCTGTCCCCCTGCACCTTGGCTGTCCGAAGCTCTTCGTTCTCATCACACAGAGCTTCGGGCGGCCGAAAGAAAATGGAGAAAAACTCACGACCCCTCAGACCTTTCCGCCTATCACCTCATATTATCCAACTTCACCACTGCTGTCACCACTGCAAAGTCATCTTTCTTCATTTCTCAAATTCAGTCCTCTGCCTCGAACCCCAGCAAACTGTTCTCCACCTTTACCTCTCTCCTCACCCCTCCCTCCCCCCCTCCCCCCTCTTGTTTCACTGCCGATGACTTCCTGCACTTCTTTACCAGCAAAATTGATGACATCAGCTCCTCCTTCCACCCCCCGGCCACTAACAACAGCTCCTCTCTCTCCAAATCGGATTCCCTGCCCCCTGCCACTAGCCTGTCCTCCTTCACTCCCCTCTCCCCTGAAGCCGTCATTAAACTCCTCTTATCTAACCCTGCCACCACCTGCCCTCTCGATCCGATCCCCTCTCCTCTTCTCCAAACTATCTCATCTGACTTATCTCCCTTCCTTACTTCCCTCATCAACTCCTCCCTGTCTTCTGGCACTGTTCCGGCCCTGTTAAAAATTGCTAGAGTCAAGCCACTTCTCAAAAAACCCTCCCTGGACCATACCGCCATACATAACTACCGCCCTGTATCCCTCCTCCCATTCATCGCAAAAACACTGGAACGAGCAGTCTCTGAGCAAGTATCCCTCCATCTCTCTCACAACAACCTCCTGGATCCCCTGCAGTCTGGTTTCAAGCCCGCCCACTCCACCGAAACAGCCCTCCTCTCTGTCACCCATGCCCTTCACACTGCTAAAGCCTCCTCCCTCTCCTCAATCCTGGTTCTCCTTGGTCTCTCTGCTGCATTTGACACGGTGAATCACCACATCCTTCTCTCCACTCTCACTGACCTCGGTATTTCTGGTTCTGCACTCTCCTGGTTCACATCCTATCTCTCCAACCGCTCTTTTCAGGTTCTCTGGTGTGGGTCCCTCTCTAAAACATGCACTCTGAACACTGGTGTCCCTCAGGGTTCTGTCCTTGGCCCTTTCCTTTTTCTCCTTTATGTTAGGTCCCTTGGTCACGTAATCTCTTCTCACGGGTTCTCCTACCATAGTTATGCCGATGACACTCAGCTTTTCCTCTCCTTTCCCCCTTCTTCTGCCACTTAAATTGAGACACGTCTGGCCACGTGCCTCAAGGATATTATAACATGGATGACAGACCATCACCTTAAATTAAATCTGGCAAAAACTGAGCTACTTTTCCTCCCTGGGAAAGACTGCCCCCTCACTGACCTCTCCATCACTATTGACAGCATTACTGTACGTCCGTCAGAAACAGTCAGGAACCTTGGGGTGACCTTGGACAACCAGCTGTCCTGCTCAGCCTTTATTGCAGCGACCGCTCGCTCCTGTAGATTCGCCATGTACAACATCAGGAAAATCCGTCCGCTTCTCACTAGGGAGGCGGCTCAAATCATTGTACAGGCACTGGTCCTCTCACGCCTGGACTACTGTAATGTTCTGCTGGCGGGGCTACCTGCCTCGGCCATTCAACCCCTTCAACTCATCCAAAATGCAGCTGCCCGTCTGGTTTTCAACCTACCGGAATTTTCCCATGTCACTCACCTTTTCCGTGAGCTCCACTGGCTCCCCATCTCGGCCCGGATCAAATTCAAGACCTTGGTACTGGCCTACCGGCCAGTTCATCGTTCAGCCCCACTCTATTTGCAATCTCTGGTCAGCTCCCAAACATCTCTCCGTCCCCTCCGCTCCTCCACCTGTGCACCCCGACTCGCCCCTCCATCATTACGTGGCCCTGGGGGTCGCGTGTCCCGTTCTAGACTATTCTCCTCCCTAGCTCCCCGGTGGTGGAATGAGCTTCCTCCCTCGGTTAGATTGGCCGAGTCGCTGCCAATCTTTCGCAGGAGACTCAAAACTCACCTTTTTGGACTGCACCTGGACTTCCCTGGAAATGACATAACTTCTTAAAGACAAGTGCAGTTCATTTCTCGCCTGATATTTTAACTCTTGACTCGGTTTGTATGTTGCTATGTATTAGTCTTCGTTTTTAACTCTTATGGTTGATTATGATTTATGCGTTGACTGTTCATTCTTTGTATTTTCTTGTACCAAATGTGTTTTTGATATATGATGTAAGTCGCTTTGGACAAAAGCGTCTGCTAAATGGAATAAAGTAAGTAAAGTAAAGTATAATAACAGTTTGGATCTCACCTGCAATTACCACTCATCGCCAATAGGTGTCACCCAAGAGAACAAAACTGAAATCTTCGTTATTATCACTTTAAACGATAAAAAATTATTTTTGTTTTGTTTTTGTTTGTTTTTTGGGGGGGGCTATGTCGAATGTAAATCTTTGAAAGTGACTGTGTGGTTGATCCACCATCAGAAAGTGGAGAAATACACGATCCTAGTGGAGGGCAAAGATCGTGGAGATAAAATCCAGCTCTCCAGCACCAGCACTGTCATCATCAATATAGAAGATGAAAACAACTACCTTCCTGTCTTCACGGGACAAACTGTGAGCAGTTAGCACTTTCCTCTCCTTTCTAGATGCAAGATCACTTAAGACAATGACGCATTTGATCTAGAATTATGATCGCATTTCCATTTCCATTTTGTCCCAGGGTCCAGGAAGGGTCAAGGAAGGAGAGGAAAACATGCTTGTGTTGCGTCTCCACGTTTCAGACAAAGACAGCAAAGGTACAGCAGCCTGGAGAGCTAAATACGACATCCAAGGAAACACAAACAACAACTTCAGAATCACTACTGATCCTGAGACCAACGATGGGCTCCTGTATGTAGATACGGTATGTTTTTCATCACACACATATCCATATTTTCAAAGTAAAGTTAATTGCCAAAATAATGGAAACACCAATATACACGGGCATAAAAGAAGATTGGATCATCAGAAGCTCCCAGAACAGCGTCAGTGGATTATGACATCATTCATGCCCTGTAGGTGGAGAATGGCTTCATATTTCAATAGAGACACTGCGTAACGTGTCATCATTCAGAAGCCACGCCCAAGACAGGGGAAAACAGAACCCCCCCCCTCCAATCCTGGCGTTCTCCTATGTCTCGTGCATGGTTGCGTGTTGCACAAAAGATCATATATACGGAAGATGAACACTCCAACTTACTTCCTTGACAGCTAGATCCACATTTTTCTTCTCGCCAATTCTCAATGGCTTCCTTGTTTTGCTCAGGAGTACAAAAAAACTTTAACTGGCAATGTTTTACATTTGTTGTCTACACAGCCCACCACACAACAGCTTTTAGCTATGTTTCATTCAAGGAAAATGACGCTGGTGTGTGGAAATGAACGGAGCTTTTCCCCCGTGATGGGCGTGGCTTATTTCATGCAGTGTCTCTATATTAGCATTGACTTTACCCTTTAAGGGCTTCTTCGGACCTAAACCATACCAGCACCATGACATCTCATCAGTCAGTATGAGGGCCTTTTCTACAGCAGCGCACACCATGACAGTGCCACTGGTACTCATCTGCTTGTTGAAAAAAGGTTGAAGGATGACTACCCTGACATGACTTTTTCCACTTTTCTGTTGACCGCTGTCTGTGGTCTTTGTGCAGCTCCACTCATAAAGTGGATTTTTGGGGCCGGTGTGCAGCATGCACAGCAGGGCCCTTACATTCCACTCAGTCGCCGCATTTGAGCACGGATTCAGGGCGAGGTAATGTCTTTCCACTTTCCAGTCCGGTAGGTGGCGGTAATGCACCTCTGGCTAATATTGTGGCTAGCTCGTGACAAGGAGGACGCTGCGGCATTAAAGTTGAGAGCCTGTGTCCCAGTTCACTTGAAGGCAACACATTGTTGCCTTGAACCAATGGTGACTGGTGAAAAGTCAAAAAAGCTCTGTCTGACTCTGTCTGCTTCATGTGTGGGCGTGCCGACTTTCCCCCCTTCCCTCTCTGCTCGCTCTCTGGCGAGTCCTTCAGTCCTCACTGCAGCACCCCGACACACAGGAGGACAGACACAGCGAAAATGCCAGCGGCTTCGTCTTGCAAGCCGCCCAACGCTTGTAGAAAAAGCAGATGCACGAAGCGAAATATGGAAATATTTTGCTTACGTTGCCGACAGCGAAGGCAAGCCCGTGTACACATCGAAACCAGTGTGTAAAAGGTGCTTCAACGCGACCCAAGCGAAAGGCTCAAACACATCGAACCTGGCTAAACATCTTGCCGACAGGCACCCCGACCTGTTCAAAGAGTTTAAAGACCGACAGGTTAGCGAACGTGAACGATAAACATACATGCCCTCAAATAAGTCACATAATAAGCCTACATTTCAATAGCCTACATTTATGTGTGAAAATAATATATATTACTAGATTAACCATAAATCTGGCACTTCATGTTAATGAATCTTAAACCCAGGATTATTAACCCACATAGGCTACACTACAGCACAGGCACACTACAGTTGATGTGCACTAAAGTAGACTGAACACAAATGACTCAATACACCTTGGCAGAGTTCTGCACTTTACTGAGCACACCGGCCCTACCCAGGCTACACCGGCCCTATGCCAGGTTTCGACCTGGCCTTGTTACATGTAAAATTAAAGGACTTTAACCATCCCAAGCACCGACTACAGAGTCCCTACCATAACAATTCTCTGGCTTCTGGATTCAACTCTCTCCCCTCTCTCTCATTGAGATGTCCTCTTCAAAACACAGTAGCCAAAGTAATGGGCAAATGGGTCTAATTTGCATGTTTATACATCGATGACGCCATGCAAAGTGCTTATTTATTTCGGGAAGCACACCTGTGGAAACGCACCTGCTTTCACTATACTTTGTATCCCTCATTCACTCACGTTTTAATAGTCTTCTTCTTATCGTGTCCACAAAGAAATGTCAGTTATATTTATTTATGTTAGTTATTACGTTTTAATAGTAGAAATACTGGAAGCAGAAGTTGTTAGCATTTGTTAGCGATACTGAATTAAATGAGGCTAAAAACAACTCTCTGAAAAAAGCACAAATAATACTGTTTTTCCTACCCATTACTCAATGGTGTTTTAGACAAGACTCCAAAGATATTTTTTTCAGAAAAATGTTTTTGGGCCCATTGACTAGGGAGGCACCAAGCCGTCTTTTTCAGTCACAATACAGATAACGATACCTGGACTTTGGTTATCGGCTGATACCGAGCACCGTTCCGATACCGATGTTTAATTAACTCATTGAGTGCCAGCCACTTTTGGAGAACGGAAGCTCCCAGTGCCAGAGTTTCAGAGCGTTTTCAGTGATTTCTCGAGGCCCACAGAATATTGTGTGATATTACTATGTAAACACCGAACACGCACAAAGAACGAGGAGACTCTCTTCTATCATCTGCAAAAAAAAGTTTATTGATACCATTTTCCGTTCTTTAGTTATGAGCCGGAGAAGATAGGCTGTTTTGAGCAAAAAGACAGGTTTCAAATTATAAGCTGAGATATTCAGCCTTTTGTGAAATTAAGCATTTCAAGCACATTCACTGACTCTAGCTAATATTTTCTGATGTAGTGACGTGGTGTAGTTCTGTGGAGCCACCCCCCTCTCCCCCCCTCAGCTGCAAACTCCTCCCCACACGCACCCAGTCTATTTTCGGAGCCTCCGTTTTTGCGCCGGGCGGCTCCCAGCGCGACAAGGAAATGCCAAACGGGACTGCAGGGAAAGGTTTGGCCCTTCGGCGTCGGGTGCTGCCTTTCTGGCGGGTAATCGTGTGGAGAAACTATATGCAGACAGACAGACAGAGGCAGAGGAGCTCAGTTGTGGGCGCGGATTGACTGATGTTCGCAGCCAACTTCAGCTGCAGACAGAGCAATCTATATGGCTCTGGCTGCAGCATGCATCGGTTTCTCTTTGATCACAGCTTTTTCCTGCAGTTTTCCGGACCTTTCTGTAATCTGGAGAGCACTGTCGCCACCTAATGAGTCCGTAAAATAGGTTATACACCTTCAATAGCTCCCATATTTGTACAGGAGATGCCTGATGCTTTGATCCACGTCCCACCGTCAAAAAACGCAATTGACGAACATACTCGTCCTTGGCACTCTACGTTACTAAACGAAATGACGAACATACTCGTCCATGGCACTCAATGAGTTAACAAACTGTATTTTACTTTGTGGATCTTTATTCTAAAGTTCAGCGCTAGATTTGGCAACTCACGGTGTCAGTCCCATGTCTGTCTGTCTGTCTGTCTGTCTGTCTGTCTGTCTATCTGTCTGTCTGTCTGTGTCTCTCTGTCTGTCTGTCTATCTGTCTGTCTGTCTGTCTCTCTGTCTGTCTGTCTGTCTCTCTGTCTGTCTGTCTGTCTCTCTGTCTGTCTCTCTGTCTGTCCGTCTGTCTGTCTGTCTCTCTGTCTGTCTGTCTGTCTGTCTGTCTCTCTGTCTGTCTGTCTGTCTCTCTCTCTGTCTGTCTCTCTCTCTGTCTGTCTATCTGTCTGTCTCTGTCTGTCTGTCTGTCTCTCTCTCTGTCTGTCTGTCTCTCTGTCTGTCTGTCTCTCTCATATGAGAGAGAAGGAACTGGTTTTGAGACTGACCTGTACAAGAAAAAGACAGACACATGCTCATACTTACATGGTGACTCGTTTCATCCCACACACCTGAAAAAAAGTCTACCTATCAGCCAGTATAGTCGAATCCGTAGGATATGCAGTAAACAGTCAGACTATGACAGACAGGCTGAAGAACTAGACGCTAGATTCAGGCAAAAGGGATACCCACAAGAGTGGATTACAGCCGCCAGTGACAAGTATAGGGACCGCACACAAGATGAATGTCTCACATCCAACCAACAGAAAGCATCAATGGACACCAATACGTGTTGCTTCCTTCAGTATTCACCTCTAGGAAAGGAGTTTGAGAACATCCTAAAACAACACTGGCATGTAGTAAGCACAGATCCACACCTATCTAAGATATTTAACACTCCACCGAAAGTAGTCTACAAACGCCCCCCTAACATCAGGCAGATGTTGGTCAAATCTGACCTACCACCGATAAGAAAAGGGACGTTTCTAGACAAACTACCAGAGGGAAATTTTAAATGTGGTTCATGTATGCAGTGCAACTACACCACAAAATGTAACACATACAAACACCCGCATTCAGGAAATATGTTGAAAGTTAAAGGAATGATAACATGTAACCAAACAAATGTTATCTACCTAATCACATGCCCTTGTCCCAATGTGGCCTATGTAGGTAAGACGACAAGAGCCCTGAAAACAAGGATAGCGGAACATCGGAGCAAAATCAGGACCCAAGACAAGAACAGCCCTGTAGCGGTACATTTTGCAGAAGCACAACACAGTGTTGCAGCGTTGAGGTATATAGGTATAGAACACGTAAAGTCCCCTAGGAGAGGAGGCAGCATTGATAACTTATTACTCAGAAGAGAAAGTTATTATATACACACACTCCAAACATTGTTTCCAGCAGGCCTTAATCAAGAAAATGAGATCAGACATTTTCTCTAATTAACAGATCCCATAGTTTGTGGACTTAGGTATCAAAAACAAACTTCATTTCTGAATGCATTACATGATCTAGATTGAACAGGCAAACCAGGTTGCCATTATTCCAGTACTGAGCGATATGAAGATCCTACTGTTTGTGTAATTATTCATTATTTTTTCACTTGTTTATTTGTTCATTTGCTGTTTTATGTCGTATACAGGATGTGTAAGATGTATCCTGGGATTTCATATGCTCTGATTGTAAATATGATGTATTGTTCCTCTGGACTAACTCATTAACTCATCATCCAATCCAGGCAACTCAATCAAACCAACTGGTTGCACCTGGTGGAGACTGAGAACCAGAGTCCATTTGAACACATTGTATGAACCTGATGAAAATCACTGGTTGATTGAAACGTTGTTCCTTTTTATCAAATAAAGTCAAAAGAACGGAGTTCTGGTGTGCGGACCTACTTCCTTTAAATGTCTCTCTCATATGGACACAAGTCTTAAGGGAAACAATAATACGTATGATAGCGGTTTGCATTTGTGTCTTCAATGTCATTCCTCCTTTATAGTCCAGGCATTTTACGCAAATATGTGGGTCAACCTCACACTAATTGCAACAAAACCAAACTCAACTGATTTTGTATCCTCAATATGTCCTCAATGAAGGAAAAAAAGTGTTAAGGAAATGTATGAAGGGAAAGTTTTGAAAATGACCTAAATATGATGGTAGCCTATGGAAGCCTATGGAAGCCTTTTTTTTTTTTTATGTGCCATAAATCTCATCACCTGTATGTGTTTTGTGCTTCAAGGAGGGGGGGGGGGAAAAAAAAAAAAATGTTAAAAAGTAAATAAAAAAACGTTTTTGGTAGCATCATATAGGTCATTTTCAAAAAATTTCCCTTCATACATTTCCTTAACACTTTTTTTCCTTCATTGAGGACATATTGAGGATACAAAATCAGTTGAGTTTGGTTTTGTTGCAATTAGTGTGAGGTCAAGTGACATTTTTACTGGACTATTATATCCCCGCTGTTTTCTTTACAAGTCCCAATCTGCTGCCGTTTCTAATATCATTCAGTGATTTCCTATAATAAGTGTGCTTACAGTATTGCTATAATAACTGAGTCGTATAGTAACTGCTTTAGGACGGTATCTGCTAAAGGTTTGTGCCACCACAAATCACATTGCTTTTAGAATGTAGACGGCTATTCCTTTAACCTATAGATTAGGATGTTGATGAAGGCATAAAATAATTGTAAAATGAATTTTGATATTTGTCTCTATACCAATATTCAATCCTCTCTTCTTTGACAGCCAATGGACTATGAGGAAGATGCTCTGAAGAACCTGACTATCACAGTAGAGAACGAAATGCCTTATTACTCCTGCAAAGTCCTGGGACGTCCCACCGCTGGTGCTTGGACATTAGACACGGGGCGGGCACCGCCTCCATCCGCCCGCCATGTGACCGTGAGTGTGGACGATGTCAACGACCCTCCCATCTTCACCCACGCTGTTAAACATGTCACGGTGGAGGAGAACACTGCCGTGGGACATTATCTGGAGACGTTTACAGCCATAGACCTGGATGGCACCCATGCAAATGAGTTTGTGTAAGTTGAGGTCACAGCATTATACAGCGTAATATTTCATATCCACACAAAAAAGGCAGAATTTCTAAATGAGGATGTCAATGGAAAATCGGAGAATTTCTAACAGTCTGCAAATATGTGCTATTATAGATACATGAAAGAAGAGGATCCTGCAGAGTGGATCACAGTCGACTCCAAGAGTGGAAAAATCACCACAGCAAAGATCATGGACAGAGAGTCACCCTTCGTGAAGGACGATATCTATAAAGTCACAATATGTGCTGTTGACAGCGGTATGGAGATCTGTCGGCATATGAGTTACACCTGCTACAGCAATCACATTCTCTTTAGAATGAACAAAATCAATCCTAAAATGAAAATGTACAATGTGTGTTTGTGATTGTTGCCAGGTGTGCCTCCAATGACGGGTACTGGAACCCTCAGCATCCTTCTGAAAGACGTGAATGATAATCTTCCCACTCTGGTTGTTAACAACGTGGACGTGTGCCTCTCTGATGACCCCTCACTGGCCAACATCACAGCCTTTGACCTTGATGGATACCCCTATAGTGGACCTTTCCATTTCCAGCTCCTCGGAGATGTGAAGGACAAGTGGAGCGTTGACCCAGACAACGGTGAGCGTTACTTCAGAAGAAGAAGAAAAAACCTTTGGGGGTCAGAAATAGTCAAGATCATAGAAGAAGAATGTCATGACTACTAACATGTCCTTGGTTACTTGAAAAACGATGTGTTCACTGTCCAGCGTGTAGTAGGACTAGACTTGCTATGTGCGTTCACGTGATTCACGCGCGCGCATGTTAATGAGCAGAGCCTCGCGGGCCTGCTCACCAGCGCCACTCGGCTGACTGATTGTGTATGTGCAGGTTACTCAGTCAACTTGGTGAAAGAGAACACGGTTCATGCTGGACACTACGAGCTGCGTCTGGAAGTGTCCGGCCTGCAGGACGTGCAGCCCACCGTCCACAACCTGTCTGTCACTGTGTGTAACTGCATAGACCCCATCAACCCCAACTGTCGCCACCGCAGAGCTGCTGCCTCCAGAGTGGGAGCAGGAGCCATTGGGATTTTTTTTGTTGCCATGCTGCTCCTTCTCGGTAGGAGACACAACCACACATCACATTCATAATTACATTCCAGAATAATATATAACTCTATTGTGCGATGTGCAAAAACATAAAACCAATGTCTCTTTCACACAGTGTTCACATTATAGGTTTAGATGCAAAGCAACTCATGTATCTCTAAAGTAATTGACTCACTCACTCAGTCACTCACTCACTCACTCACTCACTCACTCTGCATGGCACTGTGTCTACAGACCACATTGAGCTGAACTGTGTAGGCTGCTTGACATGTATGACACACACAGTCTTTGTTGTTATTATATTTTCAGGTAACAACAATATAGAATGATTCCTGCTGATTTGGTTTGGGTTCAGTGTGTGGCCATATTCTTTATGTTGCAGGCATTCTGCTTTTGGCTTTTCTGTTGACATGCAAGAGGGAGAGCAAGTTCCTGCCAGATGAAGGTTCAGGAGAACATCTGATGAAATGTAACACGGAGAGCCTGGGAACTGACTGCAAGGTCAATACAGATGTCATTCAAACGCATACGTAGAAAAGCACCCATAACTAATAGTTGCTGTAATATGGAAAAAAAAAATGTTTTTCATTTTCTGGTCAACACTGATGAAGGCTCTGTGTTGAAACGCATCCATTGATGTCGGTGTGTGACCCAGTGGTATTGCAGAAAAAACGACTAATTTTTAAAATGACCAATTAGCATTTAAGCATTTATGTGCTGAGTAAATGTCACAGACCCACAGTCATTTTCATAGTTGTATAAGCATTGTTGTCAGTTGCAAAGTGAGGTTATTCTTCATAGTTTATGAATTATTGTACTATTACTATGTATTATTGTGAATAATACTGATGAAATATAACAGTGTCAAAAATAACATGATTATATTTAGGGATGTCCCGATCACATTTTTTTTGCTCCCGATCCGATCCCGATCATGTGATTTTGAGTATCTGCCGATACCGATTTTTCCCGATCCGATCTTTCGGCAATGCATTAAGAAAAAAGAAAAGAAAAAACTGCAATCAAGTTGACCCTTAAGATTGTTTTTTTATTTAACAGTATCCAACTAACTATCCATTATATCCAACATGGATATGGCTTTTTTATTTAACAGTATATTCATTATATCCAACATGGATTCAAAATTTAAAACAAAATAAAATAAAGCTTATCAGTGGTGCACCACAAAATAACCATGTAAATTAAAACAAATGATGTGCAGAATAGTGCAATAACAATGTAAATCAGGAAATGCGTTTGTTTTGGTAAATTCTTCTGCTCTGTGCGACACTAAATAAATGAATGATGATATGTAATTTAAAACCAAAACTAAGGCCTCAGGATGAGTTTAAGACGTGAACATGGTCATATTTGTTGAATTTAAAAAAAAAAAAATTTTTTTTTTTTTTTTTTTTTTTACTCCCGATCTTTTCCCCCCGATTCCGATCTTCTAAAAATCACGTGATCGGCCCCGATCTCCGATCACGTGATCGGATCGGGACATCCCTAATTATATTTAACTGTATGACAGGTGGCTTTACATAACTTAAATCAAGACAGTCAAAACGAGCAAGTAATCCAAACAACCGCCAAGTCTTCAGCAACATTGGTGAAGTCAGTAAGTGATGTGACATGTCATCTAGATTCATTTCAATCATGAGAGGCCAGTTGGTAGGATTAGACAAACTTTATTTAGCAATCGGCATGCATGGCAAATACTTTGGCGCTTGACTCCATTGGCCAGTGGCGCTGCTCTTGAGGCAAGAGGAGGGCACCTGCATAGGCTAGGAGATCCCCCCCTGACTCCATTGGCCAGTGGCGCTGCTCTTGAGGCAAGAGGAGGGCACCTGCATAGGCTAGGAGATCCCCCCCCGTGGGGGATCAGGAGTCAAGACTCGTTGGTGGCGGACTGGGGAGGTGGGTGGGGCAAAACAACGCTTCGGAGGACGGCTCCGAGGGAGATGGACTGCCGTGAAGCTACTGCTGCTATGATCGGCCAGAGAGAGAGAGGTGACGTAGAACCCTTGCTATATGAGGATTAACTGACGTCATATTTGACGTCATAGCAGGCGTCATACTAGGACTTTGACTGACCACGTTATGCTAGGACTTGACTGTCGTCAGGGGATGATCGGATTATGCATGAGTGGCGTTCAGCTTGAAATATGGTCTGGAGACCTCACTTAATAACAAGCTTATGAAGGCACACTCTATTGTACAGTCACATATTGCAACTCATTCAAGTTATATAGTATTTCAAACGTTATTGAAATCTGATCATGTTTTGTCTTCTGTTTTCCAGGCACCAACTATGGCAGCAGGACCAGCCAGTTCAGATTATTCCATGTACCAAGGAAACAGCGTAGAAGGTGGACAGTACCAGATAAGGAACTCTGCACGCAGGGTACTGGAACCTAAAAATTACCCTCTGTGGGATCCTTGTATACTGTATATATCTCAATATATACATTATATACGTTACTGTAGTGCCGGAGGTAAGAGGAAAGACGTAGGCAACGTAACATTACTTGTTTAATCAAAACAACCAAAAACCATTGCTCCAAACATGGCAGGCAAAGTTCGCCAGAACACAGTGAGTAGAACAGGAAATGCAACAGCAGTAATAGTCCCCCTGGCACCTCGTGCCAGATCTTAGTTCCCCCCCACTAGGCCACCCAGAGAGAGGGGAACACGAACCCATAATGTAGTCACTACATTACTACTGTTGTACTACTACTACTACTACAATTGCTATTACTCCTACTACTACAACTACTACCACTCCTACTACTATTACGACTCCTACTCCTACTTAAAGCAAGGAGAAGGAAATCCAATGTAACATAAGGTCTTCTATATTAATTTACAGGAATAGCCAGCTCAAAAAGGCAGATGTCTATCAGTCTATAATTGAACAGTGACATTAAGTATCTACAAAGTAGCTGAAATGTACAGTAATGTCAAATGTATCAAAATGTTTCATTTTGCAGACAACATCTAAAACAACAACGAGCACGAGAGGACAGAGCTATCAGAGCTACCAGAGCGGAAGATCTGGACGGTATCAGCAGGGGAAGTCTATGCACACGGTACTGCAGGCTAAAAACAGACCTTTACAATATGAGTCCCTTTTCTGTCACAATATTGCACTTGTGACATTTTTGCTTCACGTTTTAGTAGTGTTAATTTTGTCTGCCATTTTTTTATTTAGTCGTAGTCTTAGTCCCGTGTTAAATGTCCTTGTTAGTCTTTATCATATTTAGTCAACCTCATCCTGTTTTTATTTAGTCAAGTTTTAGTCTACTAAAAGTTTGAGCATTTTAGTCTCAACTTTTATTTTAGTCAAATAAAACCATACGTATTTTAGTCTAGTTTTAGTCAATGAAAACCGTTGAATCTGCTTACGAGTCGCACTCTAAAACGGTTTTAGTGTGACTAGTAAAAATGTATTTACATTGTTAATTAAAGCAAGCCCCCTTTTCCTTTTCTTTGCAATATTCTAGTGTCTGATGTCTTTTTGCCCAAATAACTATTCGCTTCTGATCCCCCAGAGTACAATGACGAATGGCAAATATTCAACATTGGGAGAGAACAGTTATTTATTATTACATGAAGAACTGCTCAACACACTAGGGAAGGTAATGACAATACGTTGATCAGTTCTACTTATACAGTTTATATTGTTCATTTTCTAACACTGCTTCTGCTTTTCATCATGTCCACCTCTGCATAGAGGATGTACACACTCCAGGCACCGGGAGAGGAGCTGGGTGATTATGCCCCTAACGTGTACGCTGAGGAGGGCGAGGCAGGGACCATCTCCGAGCTAGATGCTATCTCCATCCCAGAGGTCCCCTTTGACATAGACATGTTCTTGGATGTGGAGCCCAGGTTCAAAACGCTGGCCTCGCTCTGCAGGCCTGATGCCACCACCTCCTAAGCTCAAGGCTGTGCAATGCAAGGACTCTAGCCATGGAAGCATTGTCCTATGATCCAGCTAGGAAAACATTCAATGACAATATTCAAATGATGTGTGATACTTTTTCAACAAATTATCAATCCCAAAGTTCACTAGTTATAACAGTGAATTGGGGCAGTGGTGGCCTAAAGGTTAGAGAAGAGAGCTTGTGACCGGAAGGTCATCGGTTCAATCCCCGTGACCGGCAGGATAAATCTGGGTGGGGAAAGTGGAAAAAGCAGTGCTTGCCCCTCCCTCATTACCACCACTGAGGTGCCCTTGAGCAAGGCCCTTAACCCCAACTGCTCCAGTGGAGCTGCTCAGTGGCCAGAAGATCACACTGTGGTTGTAGCTTCCAGGTGTGAATGTGTGTTTGAATGTGATCAGGGGGCTCCTGAAAAAGAGAGCATTGCTCTCAGTGAGACTCCCCCTGTATAAATAAAGGTTAAATAAAAAATAAATAAAATAAAATAAAAAATTGGTTGCAACACAATTTGCTTTTATAAGTGCCATGAGTTGGGTGACACTGGTTTTGGGCTGTTGTTAACACCAATGATATTTAACAGTCCAGGCAAAGTGGAATATGCTTGAATACCGCCGATTTACCACAAGGAATGAATGTTTTAAATGTAAAATATGATTTACATTACAATATGTAACTCACCCAGTGCCTGTTGAGACACTGGAGTATAAAATATGAACTGCTGTATAAATGCTTATTTACAAAAATGATCTATAATCAACAAAACTTTGGGCAACTTATCTGTCAGTATATAAATGGGAGCTAGGGCTCTGTCTGTTTGTTTGTTTGTCTGTCTGTCCTACTGATGACATCATCAGTGATGTCATAAATTCACTCTCACACGCAAGGCTATAGTTCAGTGATGTCACTGATGACATCATCAGTGATGTCATAAATTCTCTCTCTAAACACATTTCCAAAGTTCATCCCCCTCCTCTCTGCTTTTCCTCCTTACAGTATAAAGCATAATGTTAAACTGTCAGTCATTTGCTGAATATTGGACTCTGTATAACGTATCAGAATGTGTACATTGAGATTCAGCCCTCTGACAATACATATTGACAGAGAATGTATGGTTTTAAATATACTTTCATAAGACATCTTTCTGGCTCTTGGTTTCATTCATTTGGTTTATATAAGCTGTTTGAATCATTATAATGCAGATGAGGAATGGTGAAATTCCATTCTCTAACACACACTGTAATAAAATGTTCTATCTTAGAGTGCAGTTCATTACACAGAGCGGCATAGTTACTTAGTCTTTAGCTAGCATTTGTGATTTGTGGTGTTTTTTTATTTTTCAACTGGAAATAAGCACCTCGCGGTTGCATGCCTCCGCCAGCAAGTCAAGCTGCAGTTTACATCCATGTCTGTCCAGACTCATAAAATATATAGTATAGTGAAGACTTTGAAGGAATTTAATAAAAGGGATTAAGTGTAATATTTGGCTAAATGGAAGTTATCACTATTCTAGTGAGAAACATGGTGTCTTCACTTGGAGACAATTTTTTACAGAGTACAGAGGACTGATGATTTTATAAAATAATAAAATTGCACATGTTTAAACAACATTGTATGCATTGATAGGTTTTCTTTTATATCAGACACAGGTTTGTGTTCCTACCTGACATGTTTCGACGGTAATACTTCCGTCTTCTTCAGAGGTGTCACTAGATGGTGTGTGACGTGTCTAACAGCTGATGTTGTTTACAGAGGCGTGATCGTCCTGTCAGATTTGACAGGACGACCACGCCCCTCGCTGTCATTTCGCCGTTTGAGAACGCTGCTCCAGGTGGTGGAAAGCATGTAAGCCCCCTCGTCCCGGTTCATCGTCGTTTGCGCCCGCTTCCTGATCTCCACTGCCTCCATAATCCAGCGCTGGTGTTTGTTGTCCTGAGTGCGGATGACTTTGGCCTTATCCCAGTCCATAATGTGGTTCTCCCTTTTGCAGTGATCTGTGATTGCTGATTTGAGATTTTCTTGTAGTGCCTGTTCCTTTATAGCCCGTGTCTGCCTTTTTGTTGTCTCCTTCTCACATTCCTTTTGGTGCTCTTTTTTGCGGGTGATGAATGACCGTCCTGTTTCTCCTATGTATGATTTATTGCATGATTGACATGGTATCTCATAGATGACGTTACATTTTTTGTTTTGGTACCATACATCAGAGGCATCACTGAACGCATACAGAGAGCCATGAGCAAACGTCACATCAGTACACCAGTCAAACCACACATAAAACTCAGACAACTGCTAGTGCACCCAAAAGACAAAATCGACCCAAACAAAAAATGTAACGTCATCTATGAGATACCATGTCAATCATGCAATAAATCATACATAGGAGAAACAGGACGGTCATTCATCACCCGCAAAAAAGAGCACCAAAAGGAATGTGAGAAGGAGACAACAAAAAGGCAGACACGGGCTATAAAGGAACAGGCACTACAAGAAAATCTCAAATCAGCAATCACAGATCACTGCAAAAGGGAGAACCACATTATGGACTGGGATAAGGCCAAAGTCATCCGCACTCAGGACAACAAACACCAGCGCTGGATTATGGAGGCAGTGGAGATCAGGAAGCGGGCGCAAACGACGATGAACCGGGACGAGGGGGCTTACATGCTTTCCACCACCTGGAGCAGCGTTCTCAAACGGCGAAATGACAGCGAGGGGCGTGGTCGTCCTGTCAAATCTGACAGGACGATCACGCCTCTGTAAACAACATCAGCTGTTAAAGACACGTCACACACCATCTAGTGACACCTCTGAAGAAGACGGAAGTATTACCGTCGAAACATGTCAGGTAGGAACACAAACCTGTGTCTGATATAAAAGAAAACCTATCAATCTAAGTAAAGTATAGACACTATGAACCTTTTTGGATTAACATTGTATGCATTTATTTGATTTGCACCATCATTCCACCCCCTGGCAAACCAACAACAATTGAAGAATATTCAAACTAAAAATGTTTGATACCAACTATAAAATATCAACTAATGATTGATTACATCACCAATCATGACAGTGGGAGGTCACAGCCGAGCCGGCGACCTCGAGGGCAAGGCAACAAGGCACAGAAGACATGAGCACTGAGGAGGAGGAGGATGACGAGGACGAGGAGGAGGAGGAGGCACGGTACAGAAGACATGAGCACTGAGGAGGAGGAGGATGACGAGGACGAGGAGGAGGCACGGTACAGAAGACATGAGCACTGAGGAGGAGAAGGATGACGAGGACGAGGAGGAGGAGGCACGGTACAGAAGACATGAGCACTGAGGAGGAGGAGGATGACGAGGACGAGGAGGAGGCACGGTACAAATGAGAGCTGCCAGTTCAGCGGATGAGCCAGCGAGGGACGCTGGAAAGGTCTAGTCATAAGAATGGGAAGGATGTGAGGCCACAGTGACCTTTGACCTTTGACTACCAAAATCTAATCAGTTCATCCTTGAATCCAAGTGGAAGAAATTCCGCAAAAGCTCGCTCGCTCACTCTCTCTCTCTCTCTCTCTCTCTCTCTCTCTCTCTCTCTCTCTCTCTCTCTCTCTCTCTCTCTCTCCTTGTCTTTCTCCCCCCTTCCCTCCCTGTCGATGCTCCCCCCCTGGCTTTGACTGGTATGTTGTGAATGTGTTTTTGGGTTTCAGGTTAGACTGTATTGTTGTGGACAGAGTGAGGTAGTGTTTCAGGTTAGACTGTATTGTTGTGGACAGAGTGAGGTAGTGTTTCAGGTTAGACTGTATTGTTGTGGACAGAGTGAGGTAGTGTTTCAGGTTAGACTGTATTGTTGTGGACAGAGTGAGGTAGTGTTTCAGGTTAGACTGTATTGTTGTGGACAGAGTGAGGTAGTGTTTCAGGTTAGACTGTATTGTTGTGGACAGAGTGAGGTAGTGTAGAAATGTTTGTTTTTTGTTTGTTTTTTGTTTAACACATTGACTGCCAGACGTTTTTTTTTGCTGTAGATAGCTTCTGCCAAGCCGTTTTTTGAGGATTATGGCTCATTTTATAAGAGCCGAGGATTCGTTTCAGCTTGGAGTTTGTGAACATACAATATCTCAAAAGTACTAATAGAATGTGTACTTTCTCTGTCTAAAAGAGTTAGTTTGTAGAGTTAGTAGTTATGTAAGCATTAGCAGTTGAATACAGCATGGTTTTAGCGTGAAAAAGAATATTCAGAGATAAACGGCTTTTTGTGAAATTGGATGGAACTGTCACTTTAACCATTCATTTTTGGCTCTCTCTCTCTCTCTCTCCCTCCCCCTCTCGCTCTCTCTCTCTCTCTCCCTCCCTCTCGCTCTCCCTCCCTCTCTCTCTCTCTCTCTCTCTCTCTCTCTCTCTCTCCCTCCCTCTCGAGTTGCTTCAACTCCGCCCTCCGTGGGCGGACAAGCTTGTCACCAGTCAGTGCTTTGCTGCTCTCCTGTGCCTGTCTGCACAGCCGCTGTTTGAGGAAGTCGGGATGGACTCACTCGTTTGGAGTTTTGGTTGAGAGAAGCTTTTGCGATTCTGGTCATATTTATGCTGCGTGTTTCAAAGTGTGTTCGTCCACCTGTAATCTATCACCCGATCATAGTAGATCGGCTGAATCTATTATGTAAATTTGCAATCCCGCATCGCCAGCAATCAGCGCGAAAAGGAGAATGGCTGGGCTGAGAATGGCTTGACAAGTTAAAAAAATGCTTTCCTTCCTCTAGCAAGGAGAGCACTGTTGCCACTTAGTGGGTCGGTGGAATGGGTTGTAAACGTTCGGTGGCTCCAATAATTATATAAGAGATGTAAAAGGCTTAGATGCACAACCCACCGTCAAAAAAAAAAAATCGATGCCAAAAACGTGTAAACACGTTGTTGGCAGGGAACAGCTGGATTCTGAAAACGTGTTCATACGTTGTTGGCAGTGAATGAGTTAATACATGGTTTTGTGTATGTTTTCAAAAGTGCCATGCCATTGTTCCTTACTTAGACATTAAAATATTTTCTGATCCTATTGACAAGTCAGCTCATGTCTTTGGTCTTCCAACAAAAATACAACTTTGTATTGTTCAATGGAGAGTTATGTTCATTGTAACATGCTTTGTCTGGCAACAGGGGGCGCCAGAGGTCCTGTGACGGGAGGTTGTCTGGGAGCGAAACTTGCACGCTTCAATTTCGGAGCGCACTAATTTCTAGTGAGGCTTGAACCAAACTATTAGTCATGGGCCTGTGACTCGTTCATTTTTCATCATTGTAAAGTTGCTGAGGAAGGGCTTTATGTTCAGCTTCTCTTTACTTTACTTACTTTATGTCATTTAGCATCTCTTAGTGTGTGTGTGTGTGTGTGTGTGTGTGTGTGTGTGTGTGTGTGTGTGTGTGTGTGTGTGTGTGTGTGTGAGAATAAGACCCTACAAACAAAGTGAAATTGTGAAGGAAATCTGCAACTTTGCTATGCACTGTTGCAATCGTTGGGTGGTACTACATTCAAATTCCAGGAGCTTTTCAGTAGTGAACTCCTTTGGGGCATGTGGTTTAAATAATATGAAGTATTAATATTAAGTAAGGCTTGAACCAAACTATCAGTCATGGGCCTGTGACTCATTTATTTTGCATCATTGGCTGTGAAGTTGCTGCACTTAGAGACAAAGTGACCGCCTACTTCCTGCTTCAGCAAGTGACCGCCTACTTCCTGCTTCAGCAAGTGACCGCCTACTTCCTGCTTCAGCAAGTGACCACCTACTTCCTGCTTCAGCAAGTGACCACCTACTTCCTGCTTCAGCAAGTGACCACCTACTTCCTGCTTCAGCAAGTGACCACCTACTTCCTGCTTCAGCACTGTACCAGAGATTTTCATCTGCCATTTATTTTCTCATAGACATTTCCTAAAATGCTTATAAAAATAGTTTTACTTGTTCAAACCAAATGGTTCAGATATATTTAGAAATGGGAGAGACCACATAACATTTTGCTTGGACCAAAACGTAAGAAAATTGCGGATTTTTAAAGAAAATGTTTTTTTTATGTAGTTTTTTTTTTTTTTGGTTTTCGTCCGAGTGAAATGTTCTATGGTCTCTCCCGATTCTAAATATAGCTTAACTGTTTGGTTTGACGAAGTAAAACAATTTTATAAGCATTTTACGAAATGTCTATGGGAAAATAAATGGCGGATGAAAATCTCTGGTACAGTGCTGAAGCAGGAAGTAGGCAGTCACATATTTGCCTCTCTATTCACCTTATTCTTTGCCCATACAAGGACGCTTCTGCATGACGTCATTTCGTAATCATCTTTCCGGTTTTAAACACGGAAGTAGAGTACGCCTACCGCAGTCATTTAGACTTGCCAAAAAGCTGTTTTCAAGCTAAAAAACCCCAAACTGTTTTAAAGTTTTAATATTTGTCGGGTGAGAACGTAACATATATGTGACCAGTTTATCAGAATAACGCCTATGGAAATCTTTAACGAGCAGCGAGGACCGGGAGCGCTGACTGTGCTGACACCGGTCGGACTAGCTATCTGTCAAACCCTACTGTAGTTAGGCTACTGGCAGTGAGAAAACACTGTCAACGTGCTTTTGTAACTAACGTTAAATGCCGACCGGGTACAGCCATCGGCTCCTCGCAGCAGTAACGTTATGGACACGTAACTGAAGTTGGCCGCAGTGTAGCTTAATTCTGAATGTTGCCAAACTTCATTCATACTGATGTTTTATTTTGAAAATGGCCACCAACTAGCGCTGAACCGGAAGAACAAATACGTTGCATCGAACGCGGAAGAGAGAAAAAGTGGGCGTGGTGAATAAGGTGAATAGGAAGGGAAGTGTGCGGTGGGGCTGGGTGGTGTCAAGACAAAACTGCAAACTCAACAAACTAATACGAATATGCTGCCATATGGGGGGGGGGGGGTTTGCCTGGCATAAAGGGCTATGCCATGTGAAAGCTTCCCTGTGCAGACACTCCTCACAGATCAGACCTCATCAGATCAGACACTCCTCACAGATCAGACCTCATCAGATCAGACCTCATCAGATCAGACACTCCTCACAGATCAGACCTCAGCGGACAGTAACTACTGCAGCACGGGTACCAGCTTCCTTTCATTTATTTTCAATACATTTAATTCAAGTCATATCACACTCTGAGGGATAAACACATCCTGTACGCAAGACAGGACATGATTTAATTAAAAAACGAATATAGTAAATAAAAGGAATGAACTAATAAAAAAAAAAGGCAGGGAATCATGGATGCTTTACTTTTTATTTGACAAATAAAATCTCTTGTAATCAAATGTCTTATGTCTGAAAACATTAGCCAAATTGTTACCGGATGCGCATTGCTCAGTAGTAATGATATTTGATAATTAGGCCAGCAATTGTGTGTGAATTTGGGTCACACTTTTAATGGTGGACATAAAGTAAAGTATTCTGGAATTAATCTCTTCAATTATGTCACTCAGCCTATTAACACATTCACTGCCAGCCTTTTTTTTTTTTTACTGTAGGTAGGTTCTGCCAGAGGGTTTTTTTGAGGATTCTGGCTCATTTTACAAGAGCCGAGGATTATTTTCTGCTTGGAGTTTGTGAACACAAAGTTCACAAAAGTACTAATAGAATGTGTGCTTTCTCTGTCTAAAAGAGTTAGTTTGTAGAGTTAGTAGTTATGTAGATATTAGCCGTTGAGTACAGCATGGTTTCAGCGTCTGAGAGTGAAAGCTGAGATAATCGCAGTTTTGTGAAATTCAATCAAACAGGCAGAACAGTCACTTTAACCATTTATTTTTGGCATCAGTGAGAGATCAGACATCTAAACAATATAGTTCTGAACGCCCTCTCCTTCAAACTCCTCCCTCCGTGGGCGTGTCTGGTGGCTTTCAGCCTGCGTTTGTCACAAGCGAGTGTTCTGCTGCTGCTGCTGCGAGTTTGAGCAGCCTCCCTCCCTGGCAGCGAGTGTGGATAGGGCTCACTTGTTTCTTGGGTTTGAGAGCTTTGATGAAGCTTTGTGCGATTCTAGGCTTTATGCTGCGTGTTTCAAACTGTGTTTTTCAACCAGGCTATTTTTGGAACCCCCCACCGTTGTGCGCCCGTGCAGCAGCGTGAAAGCGTTTTCGCCTACAGTATGAGAATGAGGCTCGTTCGTTTCTGGGTTTTCGGAATGCGTGCGATTCTGGCCTTTCTGCGGGTGTTTCAAAGTGTGTTTCACCCATAATCTATTATGCAAATTTGCAATCCCCCACGCCAGCACCGCTCTCCGCTCTCGGTGTGCTGCTGCTGGCGCGGCCGCTCTCGGGCGAGTCTGGTGACTGATGACTGTAAAATCGCCAAGCCATTTCCTTGAGAATGGCTTGCTCCCGCGGCTGTTTTTGGTTGGCTTTCTCTCTGTCGGGAGAGCACTGTCGCCACTTAGTTGGTCGGTAAAATAGATTATACACATTCAATACTTCCAATATTTTTATATGAGACGTGGGGGGCATTGATCCACGTAGCAGTCAACTCGTCATTGGCAGTGAACGGTTGGATTGTGTTTGACGAGTCAACTCGTCATTGGCAGTGAACGTGTTAATGATATTTTCTCTATTACACTGGCAGAAAGAGGATTTCGATTTTGGTGGTCAAAGTTCAAGGTTACTGTGACATCACGACTGCTCGTTTCATGCTCGTTAACGTGATATCTCAGTAACACCTTGATGGAAATTCTTCACATTTGTCAAAGTCTGGACAGACATGGATGTCGACTGCTCACTTGTTTGGCGGAGGCATATATCCGCGGTGTCTATGGAAAACAATGCAGTTGCATTGAGTTTATGCTTGTGTGTACACAGAATTATCTTTCACCTGTATTTATATTTGGGCTTATTAATCTTGTAATATGCCTATGTCATATTAGAGTTGATTAATTTCCCATATTGACTTATTGAGAGTGAGATTTGTATCAGGAGGAGGGTCACACACTGCCTGCATGGTGCGACAGATGCAGTGTGCTGGTGCCAGCCACAACTACTCACTACAGTGCAAATCACCATCAGTGATAAAAAAAAAAAAAATTTTACTTAAATTTTTATTGATTTATGCACATTTAGTCACATACAAAACAAACAAAAAACAAGCGTTGGGTGTGTCAGTGTTACGTGTTTACATTCTGTGGTTCATACTGCTTCAGGTCTTCTTTCAGGGGTTAGGGTAGTGTCTCTGTGAGGAGGGGTTTTCTTGTAAGTTGTCCATTTGTCCCATTTTATTTAGAATTGTGTCTTTTGAATTCTCAGGATGTGTGTAAGTCTTTCAATTTCGGAAATCTCCTCTACTATTTCCGTCCGATGAATCTGGGTGGGTGGTTCTTCCTTATACCATTTCAACACGTTCTCACTCCGAGCACGTAGCATATTGACGCTTTGTCCCGTCCCTTGTGCGTCGCTTGTTACTAACATGGTACCCTTGAGCGACCCATGAAACGACTTGGGCTTTCCGACTAAACTCAATGTAAACCCATAGAAGTCATCTTTGACGCTTATGGCAACTGCTCCCCCATTAGCCTAACTGCTCCCCCATTAGTCAACTGCTCCCCCATTAGGGTCTGGGTTACTAGGTTACTAGGTTTAGGCGTGGGGGGTGGGAGAGGTTAGGTTTAGGGTTAGGGTCTGGGGGAGGTTAGGTTTAGGCATAGGAGGTGGGAGAGGTTAGGTTTAGGGTTAGGGTCTGGGGGAGGTTAGGTTTAGGCGTGGGGGGTGGGAGAGGTTAGGTTTAGGGTTAGGGTCTGGGAGAGGTTAGCTCCTCCTGGACCCTGGGAACACTGAACCCTGGGAACACTGAACCCTGGGAACATAGTATACTGGCCAAGATGTGTCTGTGCACAGCCGCTTTGCTTCCATGGAAAATGAAGAGCCTCACCCAGTTGAAACAGAATGTGACTGGGTGGAACACGTAACTTCTCTTGTTGCACAAGATAAGAGTTGTTCTTCTGATGAAAGGTGAGCATCCAGTCGACTCACTTCCATGCTTTGTTGAGCAACAATTTCCATGGAACCGAACCGTCTCTTCAGCTCACAGACTGCAGGCGAGCGTGAGCTCGTTGAAGGACTGTGTCGGTGTCGGTGACTTTCTTGTCAGTCAGCATATTTCCAGAACGATCACAATAAGCACTAACAAAACATGCATGTACACGATGCCTTCAACAGGCAGCAGATGCAAAACACATTAGTGAGTTGTGTCTGTGTAAATTATTCAAATATTTTTATTGGTTTTTCACAGCACTCAGTCCTCCAAATTAACACAGACAGAACAGGACAAAAACAAAAACAAAACCCACAACAATACCAACACTACTCAATAAATCAAAACCAATATCAATTAAATTAAACCGGTCAGGACAAGAACACCAATACATACACAGATACAATTTACGAATAAGGCCTTGGCCACACTGATCCGTCATAAAATGGACAGAACGGATAGACAGATAGATTTATGTCCGTTGCATGTACAAGTAACCTACTTGTACAGCAGGTGGCGGTAAGCACCTTGAAGGTGTCAGCGACCCGCCTATAAACCGAGAGAAGAAGAAAGCTGGCGTCAGCTAGCTGTTAGCTCTGTGCGCTACATTACTTATGTGGCAATAAAATGCCACTGAATGACCAGATTAGATGGTGAAATCAGACGGTGACACTGACTATCACGTTGTACAACAGCGGGATGGTGTACACAGCATTATAGCCTCCTTCACCGCCTCGGCCGCTATCTTCTTTGAAAAGTTGAAACAAATCTCGGAACGCCTCCTCTCGAGACCTCGACTCTGATAAACCAGTGGTGCCCAATTTGGGGCCCGCGCTCTTTTTTTTTTGGCCCGCCACAGATTTGGGGGTGGGAAACCCCCCCCCCCCCCCCCCTTTTTTTTTTTTTTTTTTTTTTTGCAGGCCAGGCGACCGGGCAGTTGCCCGACGTGCCCGATTATGCAGTCCGCGCCTGAATGGAGATGTCAGGACTCTTCTATCTACGATTAACGTTAATTAGGTACTTCTGGGTGGAGCCTCGGGCAGTGTGTTTAAGCTGTTCTAGTTTGAGATGGGACATTACCTCTTCTACCCAGCGCTTGTGGGATGGTGCCCTAACCTTCTTCCAGCTGAAGAGTATGTGTCTGACATAACTCCTCTCACACATGTGCATCATGCATGTCAACTGCTGGGAGGATTCAAGGCACGTTCTTGTAATAGCTTACATTCTACAAGTCTCATGCTGTCTGTAACTGTCTGTGATGCAGGGTTACGGCAATCAGCTGTTTCAGATCTGCTCAATGCCAACAAGGAACAGATCTGAACGAACGAGAGTGCACTCAGTAGAGTAAATACCTCCACCAACCTTTCAACAATGTTTAGTGGTGTGAGGTAGGTGAATTCATTTGGAAGTTAGGCGCCTTTTTGTGATTGGACGCACCCATTGCCCCGCCCCCTTCTGGCTAGTGGGTGTGGAATGTAATCAGTTCCAAGTTGGCCCATGACCTGCTTTTCTCCACAGTTTCATGCAAATCCATTCAGAACTTTTTTGAGATATCCTGCAGACAGACAGGCAGACAGACAGACAGACAGACAGGCAGACAGACAGACATAGAGAGACAGACATAGAGAGAGAGACAGACAGACAGAGAGACAGACAGACAGACAGACAGACAGACAGACATAGAGAGACAGACAGACAGACATAGAGAGACAGACAGACAGACAGACAGACAGACAGACAGACATAGAGAGACAGACAGACAGACATAGAGAGACAGACAGACATACAGACAGATAGACATAGAGAGACAGACAGACAGACAGACAGACAGACAGACAGACAGACATAGAGAGACAGACAGACAGACAGACAGACAGACAGACAGACATAGAGAGACAGACAGACAGACAGACAGACAGACAGACAGACAGACAGGCAGGCAGGCAGACAGACAGAGAGACAGACAGACATAGAGAGACAGACAGACAGACAGACAGACATAGAGAGACAGACAGACAGACATAGAGAGACAGACAGACAGACAGATAGACAGACATACAGTCAGACAGACAGACAGACAGACAGACAGACAGACAGACAGACACCCCCTGCAGGCTGGGGGGAGAGAGAGAGACAGACAGACAGACAGACAGACAGTCAGACAGACAGACAGACAGACAGACAGACAGACAGACACCCCCTGCAGGCTGGGGAGAGAGAGACAGACAGACAGACAGACAGACAGACAGACAGACAGGCAGGCAGACAGACAGGCAGACAGGCAGACAGACAGACAGACAGAGATACAGACAGACAGACAGACAGACAGACAGGCAGACAGACAGACAGACAGACAGACAGACATAGAGAGACAGACAGACAGACAGGCAGACAGACAGACAGAGACAGGCAGACAGACAGACAGACAGATAGACAGGCAGACAGACAGACAGACAGACAGACAGACAGAGAGAGAGACAGACAGACAGACAGACAGACATAGACATCCTCTGTTCTTGTCCTCCTTGACCTGTCTGCTGCCTTCGATACAGTCAACCACCAAATCCTTCTTTCCACTCTGTCTGACCTCGGCATTTCAGGTTCTGCACTCTCCTGGTTTGCTTCCTACCTCTCGAACCGCTCATACCAGGTCTCATGGAGAGGGTCCCTCTGCAGATCCTGTCCTCTTACCACCGGTGTCCCCCAGGGCTCAGTCCTGGGCCCCTTACTTGTCCTTCTCTATATCAGATCTCTTGCCTATGTGATCTCTTCTCATGGCTTTTCTTATCACTGCTATGCTGTGACGACACCCAGCTTTTCCTTTCCTTCCCCCCCTCCGACACTCAAATCGAGGCTCGCATCTCTGCATGCCTCAAAGACATTGGCGACTGGATGTCTGCCCACCACCTCAAGCTCAACCTTGGTAAGACAGAGCTACTCTTCCTCCCAGGAAAAGACTGCCCTCTCGCAGATCTCTCCATCTCCATTGACAACACCACTGTACTTCCCTCCCAAACAGCTAAGAACCTTGGGGTGATCCTTGACAACCAGCTGTCTTGCTCAGCCAACATAGCTGCTACAGCACGCTCCTGTAGGTTCTCTCTCTACAACATCCGCAAAATCCGTCCCTTTCTCACAAGAGAAGCGACTCAACTCCTGGTCCAGTCTCTTGTCTCCTCCCGCCTGGACTACTGCAACGTGCTCCTGGCCGGCCTACCTGCCACCGACATCCGACCGCTTCAGCTCATTCAGAACGCTGCAGCCCGTCTCGTATTCAACCAACCCAAATTCTCTCACGTCACTCCCCTCTTCCAGGAGCTCCACTGGCTTCCCATCTCGGCCCGCATCAAATTCAAGACACTGGTACTGGCCTACCGGGCAGTACACCAGTCAGCTCCCCTGTACCTGCAATCTATGGTCAGGTTCCAAACCTCTCAGCGCTCCCTTCGCTCCTCCACCAGTGCAGGTCGCCTCGCCCCTCCTTCGCTACGGGGGCTAAAAAGTCGCTCATCCCGATCTCGACTCTTCTCGTCCCTGGCACCTCAATGGTGGAACGAGCTTCTACCTTCGGTCAGGACGGCTGAATCACTGCCGATCTTTCGGAAAAGACTAAAGACGCACCTTTTCAGGCTCCATCTGGGCCCTTCTTGATCTAACTTCCGTCTCTCTCTCTCTTTCTTAAAAAAAAAAAAAAAAAAAAAAAAAAACACTAACCTAAACTTGTACCACTGTTCCTTCAGAAGTTGTAGTTATCACAGACTGTGCTCCATAGTAGATTGCTCTATTGCTGACAAAAATGTGTTATTGTAAGTCGCTTTGGATAAAAGAGTCTGCCAAATGACGTAATGCAATGTAATGTAATAGAGAGACAGACAGACAGACAGACAGACAGAGAGACAGACAGACAGACAGGTTATGGCAACAGGCTTCAATTTCTTGTGAGCAAATAATAAGAATAAATCATGAATTCAGCAGGCAGTCTGACATGTCTCACATCTCTGTCAGGATCATGACAGCAGGGAACTGTTTGTTTTTAGGTTGAGGCTTTAACTTATGGTGAATCAAGCCGGCAAAATAAATAGAAATAGTTTACTTTTCTGTATTAACCAATCCCACAAATCTGCTTTGGACGACTGACTACATGGATTATTATTACAGTACTATGATTTTTATTGTTATTATCTGCCAGTGGAAACTGTTCAAAATGTACCGCCCACAAGTTGTGCCATGCAAATAAGGAGGTCCATGGTTGGTCAATTCATACTGTATGTCTGTCACTGTTAAGAAGGTTCTGGTCAAGGTGCATGGAGGGATGGGGGACGGTAACACAGTGGATATAGCTGTTGCCATTTACAAACTGTCGTCTCATCCCACAAAGGTCCGCGGTTTGATTCCGGCCGGGGCAGGTGTCACTTAGGCATCTGAACCGACAGATGCAAGTGACCTAACCAGGATGTCATTACCCCCGAGATAATGATGATGATGATGATGACATGGACCTTCCCGCCATCACACCGATGACATCATCCCGGTCACATTGGCACATGGCCAAGCAGATGGTGAAGTCAGATCGGTTGCCTCACAACCAGCCGGATCTTGCGTGCGTGTGAGATCACTCATTCAAAACTAACCCTCCCACTAATACTATATACTGCAACCAGAGCCTGTGTTATCCTGCAGTCGCACTTCCATTCAGGTGCATTTAAGGACACCTGTCCATTCTCTGGACGGATGTATTCGATGACAACATATCACCTGGATTTAATATGGAGTTCATACTCATCAGTCTTCTCACGATGCTGGTAAGGACTCATTTTCGTGTCTTTCTGCCTTAAATTCCACGAAACAAGTCTGATGGTTTCAAAAAGTATGTTTTCTTCCGAGAGTCTTACAATTCAGAGGCCATCAACAGGAGTATCAGCTTACTTCATATGCCAGCGTTTAGGATTTATTGTTTGAGAGAGGACGCTACTGTATGAAGGTATACGGGCAGATTTTCTGGTTGTTAACATTTATCACTAATATAAGATCAAAGCTATATTGATTTAAAAGAAACAAACGTCTACTAATCAAACACACGGAGCAGCTCCAGGTTTTGTCTCGGTATCATTGAAATCTTGTTTCATTGGACTAGACTCTCTCGCTTTCTGAAGATTTGTTACTCACAAGAAATGGAAAATGGTGTTTTGAAATGTCAGGAAAAATTCAGACATTCACATTCAGTTCAGCGTCAAACTATTCAAAGTATTTATTTATTTATTTATTTACTTACTTGAAACGTTTCATTTGAATTTTGGATGAACTGTTTATTGGATAACTGCATCTCTATGCACCTGTAGTGTCTGGGAATCCAGAGATCGTCTTCAGATATTTTGCAGCGACAGAAGAGGAACTGGATTATAGATACGTTTGCTATTGATGAAGAAAGTAAAGGACCGTTCCCATATAGGCTGGGTGTGGTGAGTTTGTTTGTTTATTTAGATCCCCATTAGCTACTGTAAAGAAACAGTAGCTACTCTTCCTGGGGTCCACATTCATATTTTACAATACTTCAATTATGAAAATACATTATATTCACATATACACATTATTTAATAATATAATGAGTATCTACTAGGGGTGTCACGATACACTCAGTTCACGATACGATACGATTTTAACAATATTTTTTTAAACTTGAATAATGACAATATATGACTGGAAAAGTAGTATTTTATTTGAAATGCACAAATACAAAACATGCTGTTGTGGGAAATTGTTATTACAATAACAACTAGAAAAAACATGAGATTGGAGATAAGGCTTATCTTGAAATAGAATGAGTTACACCGTCACTTAGATTTACTTTGAACTAAAAGGTTTCTCAGCAGTATAAATTCTCATTATGCATCTTCAGTTTTTCTTCAAACTCAAACAACAAGACTTTTCTTAATCTATTTTTTATGCATCTTCAGTTTTTCCTGTCAAGTAAACAGTTTTGCCAGAAACTCAATTGAATGGTTTCTCTCCTGTATAACTTCTCATGTGTCTCTTCAGAGACTTGTTCAACTGAACTACTTTCCACACATTGAACTTCAACAAACAAAGACGTTTCTTAGTCTATTTAAAAAAAAAAAAAAAAAAAAAAAAAAAAAAAAATCGCGATATGAGATTTCATCTCAACGATACATATCGTGACGTTTTACTATCGCGAAATTTCGTGGGACGATATATTGTGACACCCATAGTATCTACTAAACCCAATATCACAATGGATGGATGTGTTCAATACACAATCTACAAGAAGACACAGACATGCAGAAATACAGACGGATCACAAGAATCAAATAGTGTTTTGACTGACTACAGATTGAACTTGAGAAGAAGGTGATCCTCTTCAAACTTCATGGTCAAGGTGTTGATCAGGATCCAAAGAACATCTTACAAATCAACGCTACAGGAGTGATCACTGTTCATAGCAAAGTGGACTATGAGCAGTACAAAGACCTTAAGGTTGGTATAGGACATAATCTACGTGTGTGTGTGTGTGTGTGTGTGTGTGTGTGTGTGTGTGTGTGTGTGTGTGTGTGTGTGTGTGTGTGTGTGTGTTTGTGTGCATGTGCGTGTGCGTGCGTGTGTGTCCATGCAGTATGTGTGAATAATTATTTCCTATAATCTCATCTCAGTTTGTCATATTGCATTACAGCTGACGCTTGAGGCATATGATAGACATGATGGTCATGTGCATGTTTTATACACACGACTAGGAGTTGAGGTGCAGATTTTGGACATAAACGACAACCCTCCCATTTTCGACAAGAAAACATATGAGATTAATACCAAAGAGTCAAGCTCACAAGGTACTTTTTATTTTATTTTATTCTAAACCACCCCACAAATATATTATGAAATTGTTTACTGCTGTTGTCATGAATTGACCATTTTACATCTATGAAGATGTTTGTCAAACTCAATGTTCTGTGTGTATAAATAACTTTCCAATGCTGCCAGGCACATTTCTGCTCACCCTGAAGGCAACGGATGAGGACAACAGTGAGACCAACAACGGCACATTTGATATGAGAATAGTCTCTGTCACTCCTGAAACATCTGATGTGGAGTTCAGCATCAAGCAGCATGATATCACCGGAACCATTCATTTTAAAGGGTGTCTGGACTATCAGGTGAGTCAAGTCAACACAGTTGTTTCTAGATCATCTTAGCATTGCCAGCTCCTTAAAGTAGATTTCCATGTAAATAAATGTGTGTTAAGTCACTATCTATCTGATAGTGACTTAACACAATGGTGATTGATCCTATGACCCATTGATGGAAGCCTTTGCATTTTCTGTATTGCAGCATTTATGAACTTGGTGTCTGTGGTGACACAGGGTGGGCGGAGCTAACACAATAGACTCACTCTGTAGGTTACTGTAGGTTCACAGGGTGGGCGGAGCTAACACAATAGACTCACTCTGTAGGTTACTGTAGGTTCACAGGGTGGGCGGAGCTAACACAATAGACTCACTCTGTAGGTTACTGCAGGTTCACAGGGTGGGCGGAGCTAACACAATAGACTCACTCTGCAGGTTACTGTAGGTTCACAGGGTGGGCGGAGCTAACACAATAGACTCACTCTGTAGGTTACTGTAGGTTCACAGGGTGGGTGGAGCTAACACAATAGACTCACTCTGTAGGTTACTATAGGTTCACAGGGTGGGCGGAGCTAACACAATAGACTCACTCTGTAGGTTACTGTAGGTTCACAGGGTGGGCGGAGATCACACAAAAGACTCACTCTGCAGGTTACTGTAGGTTCACAGGGTGGGTGGAGCTAACACAATAGACTCACTCTGCAGGTTACTGTAGGTTCACAGGGTGGGCGGAGCTAACACAATAGACTCACTCTGTAGGTTACTGTAGGTTCACAGGGTGGGCGGAGCTAACACAATAGACTCACTCTGTAGGTTACTGTAGGTTCACAGGGTGGGCGGAGCTAACACAATAGACCAGAACTGCAACGCGTCATCGCACTGCACCGCGCCCCTTTTTGGGGGAATACGGAAATCCTCTTTGACTCAGGCTGAACGGACATGACGACAGTCCAGTCAACCTTAATTTATTCATATATATCGACCGTTCAGGTTCGGGCAAGGTCGTAAAATAATTAGTAGACATGTTTATCAAACCAAAAAAACACTTGAACCCGAAATTAATGAATTGGTATTTTGTCTATGCTAGCTAAAAATACGGCAAAAATACCATCACAACAACGCTATTCATTCTTTCTATCCCCCAAAAAGGGGCGCGGCCTTGACGCTTTGGATGTGCAGTTCTGGTCTATAGACTCACTCTGTAGGTCACGTTAGGTTCACAGGGTGGGCGGAGCTAACACAATAAATACACTCACTCTGTAGGTTACTGTAGGTTCCCCACAACTCTTGTGTGAAGTAGGATAACAAGCTACTTTTTTCCGGTCTCTGCTAGCGTTACGGGTGGTTACTATGGCCGAACAAACTGAGTAATGTTGCATAATAACAGTTTGGATCGCACCTGCAATTACCACTCATCGCCAATAGGTGTCACCCAAGAGAACAAAACTGAAATCTTCGGTATTATCACTTGAAACGATCAAAATGTATTTTTGTTGCATTTTTGTTTGTCTTTTTTGGGGGGGGGCTATGTCGAATGTAAATCTTTAAAAGGGACTGTGTGGTTGATACCCCATCAGAAAGTGGAGAAATACACGATCCTAGTGGAGGCCAAAGATCGTGGAGATAAAATCCAGCTCTCCAGCACCAGCACTGTCATCATCAATATAGAAGATGAAAACAACTACCTTCCTGTCTTCACGGGACAAACTGTGAGCAGTTAGCACTTTCCTCTCCTTTCTAGATGCAAGATCCCTTAAGACAATGACGCATTTGATCTAGAATTATGATCACATTTCCATTTCCATTTTGTCCCAGGGTCCAGGAAGGGTCAAGGAAGGAGAGGAAAACATGCTTGTGTTGCGTCTCCACGTTTCAGACAAAGACAGCAAAGGTACAGCAGCCTGGAGAGCTAAATACAACATCCAAGGAGACACAAACAACAACTTCAGAATCACTACTGATCCTGAGACCAACTATGGGCTCCTGTATGTAGATAAGGTATGTTTTTCATCACACACATATCCATATTTTCAAAGTAAAGTTAATTGCCAAAATAATGGAAACACCAATATACACGGGCATAAAAGAACATTGGATCATCAGAAGCTCCCAGAACAGCGTCAGTGGATTATGACATCATTCATGCCCTGTAGGTGGAGAATGGCTTCGTATTTCAATATTAGCATTGCCTTTACCCTTTAACCCATTGATACCTGATGCAGCATTTGTGTGTGTATCCCTTTAAGACTTAAAGGGATACACACACAAATGAGGGATATACATACACATGCTGCATCAGGTAACAATGGGTTAAGGGCATCTTCGGACCTAAACCATACCAGCACCATGACATCTCATCAGTCAGTATGAGGGCCTTTTCTACAGCAGCGCACACCATGACATTCGCGTGACTCCTCTCGCGTTCCCCCTGCTCTCCCTCCCCTGCACCCTCCCACCTCTCCTTCTCTGTTCTCTCCTCCTCTCTGTCCTCTCCCCCCTCTCACATTCCCCCTGCACTCCCTCCCCTGCACCCTCCCACCTCTCTTTCTCTGTTCTCTCCTCCTCCGCATTTCCCCCTGCGTCTCTCCTTCTCTGTTCCCTCCTCCTCCGCGTTTCCCGTTTTCTCCCCGCCTCCTCCCTCCCTCACACTCCCCCTGCTTCTCTACCCTGGCTCTCCCTCCCCTGCACCCTCATCTCTCCTTCTCTGTTCTCTCCTCCTCCACATTTCCTATTTTCTCCCCACCTCCCCCCTCTCCTCCGTCTATATTGCTCATTCTCTCCCCACCTCCTCCCTCCCCCTGCTCTCTTCTCCCCCACACCTCCCCTCCCTTCCCCTATCCTGCTCTCTCCTCTTGCTCCTTCCCCACCTCCTATACCCTCCAGCATCTCCCATTCCCTCCCCACCCCATCACTCTCTCACATTCCCCCTGCTCTTCTCCCTTCTCCTGCTCTCTCCTCTGCTCTCCCCTCATTCCTATATTTTCTATATTATCAATTGTTCAAATGTTATCTTTATTCTGTATATTCTTGTTACTGTTGTGTCAGCTAGAATTAGCTAGACATACTTTCTGTGAAGCCCTCTGAGACATGCTTGTGAATTAGGGCTATATAAATAAACTTGACTTGACTTGACTTGACAGTGCCACTGGTACTCATCTGCTTGTTGAGAAAAGGTTGAAGGATGACTACCCTGACATGACTTTTCCACTTTTCTGTTGACCGCTGTCTGTGGTCTTTGTGCAGCTCCACTCATAAAGTGGATTTTTACATGTAAAATTAAAGGACTTTAACCATCCCAAGCACCGACTACAGAGTTCCTACAGCAGTGGTTCTCAAATGGGGGTCCGCGAAAAGTTTTCAGGTTAAAAAAAATAATAATAATTAAAAAAAAAAATGCTACATGTTACTTATTCCTTCTCAAACTACTTCCTACATGGTGCTAGTCTATCAAAATATCTTGGCTGTCATTGATTGTGTTGCATAGTGGTTTTCTGTAGTGTTTACAAATTGTGATATTGTAAGTCGCTTTTGGACAAAACAAAAGCGTCTGCTAAATGACGTAATGTAAATATAATGTAATAAAAAAAAAAAAATGTTTTTTGCAAAATCTTCATAGTTCAACGAAAATAGTTTATGCTTTAAATCTAAAATGGTTCATGGATAACATTCTAATAACAAACCTATCAAATTAAAAGTCAAGCACGTTACCGTGGAAACAATTAAGCTTAGCCCAAAATCTCAAATCAGAATGAGGGGGTCCCCGGTATATTTTCTATCTTGTAAGAGGTCCTTGGCTGAAAAACATTTGAGAACCTCTGCCCTACAGAGTCCCTCCCATAACAATTCTCTGGCTTCTGGATTCAACTCTCTCCCCTCTCTCTCATTGAGATGTCCTCTTCAAAACACAGTAGCCAAAGTAATGGGCAAATGGGTGTAATTTGCATGTTTGTACGTCGATGACGCCATGCAAAGTGCTTATTTATTTCGGGAAGCACACCTGTGGAAACGCACCTGCTTTCACTATACTTTGTATCCCTCATTCACTCACGTTTTAATAGTCTTCTTCTTATCGTGTCCACAAAGAAATGTCAGTTATATTTATTTATGTTAGTTATTGCGTTTTAATAGTAGAAATACTGGAAGCAGAAGTTGTTAGCATTTGTTAGCGATACTGAATTAAATGAGGCTAAAAACAACTCTCTGAAAAAAGCACAAATAACACCAGTACTCAATGGTGTTTTAGACAAGACTCCAAAGATATTTCTTTCAGAAAAGTGTTTTTGGGCCCATTGACTAGGGAGGCACCAAGCCGTCTTTTTCAGTCACAATACAGATAATTACTTTGTGGATACAAGATTACTTTGTGGATCTTTATTCTAAAGTTCAGCGCTAGATTTGACAACTCACGGTGTCAGAGTCCACACAGTCCCATGTCTGTCTGTCTGTCTGTCTCTCTGTCTGTCTATCTGTCTGTCTCTCTCATATGGACACAAGTCTTAAGGGAAACAATAATACTTGTATGATAGCGGTTTGCATTTGTGTCTTCAATCTCATTCCTCCTTTATATCCCCGCTGTTTTCTTTACAAGTCCCACTCTGCTGCCGTTTCTAATATCATTCAGTGATTTCCTATAATAAGTGTGCTTACAGTATTGCTATAATAACTGAGTCGTATAGTAACTGCTTTAGGCCCCTATCTGCTAAAGGTTTGTGCCACCACAAAACATGTTTTCTGATTACACAGATATTGTAAGTAGCCGTAGAACTTGTTGGCGTAGCAGCAGGCGTGAAAACTAGCTTCATGTAGCGTCTCCTTCCTACTGGCACACGGATGATGACACATGATGTAATATGTGTCGCACACGTACCGTAGATGTAAACATAGAATAACATAGAACTGAATTGAACAGATCAACCAGTGCATCCATACCATTGCACCAGCAATGCTAACAAAGCTAAAGAATGAAGTCTAGTAAAACTGAGGAAGTGAGTAAGACGTAGACTGCTATAGGCTACATGCACAACTTCTTTACTTCCTGAAATTAGTACAGCGTCTTTATTTCCTGTCCTACACTATTGAATGAACTGATTAATCAGGTGTGCCTGATCATTGTTGTGACTGCAGCACACCTGACATTAATCAGTTCATTCAATAGTGATGACAGGAAATAAAGAAGCTGTACTAATTTCAGGAAGTAGTGGAGTTGTGCATGTAGCCCATTGTTTTAACCTATACATTAGGATGTTGATGAAGGCATAAAATAATTGTAAAATGAATTTTGATATTTGTCTCTATACCAACATTCAATCCTCACTTCTTTGACAGCCAATGGACTATGAGGAAGCTGCTCTGAAGAACCTGACTATCACAGTAGAGAACGAAATGCCTTATTACTCCTGCAAAGTCCTGGGACGTCCCACCACTGGTGCTTGGACATTAGACACGGGGCGGGCACCGCCTCCATCCGCCCACCATGTGACCGTGAGTGTGGACGATGTCAACGACCCTCCCATCTTCACCCACGCTGTGAAACATGTCACGGTGGAGGAGAACACGGCTGTGGGACATTATCTGGAGACGTTTACAGCCATAGACCTGGATGGCACCCATGCAAATGAGTTTGTGTAAGTTGAGGTCACAGCGTTATACAGCATAATATGTCATATCCACAAAAAAAGGCAGAATTTCTAAATTAGGATGTCAATGGAAAATCGGAGAATTTCTAACAGTCTGCAAATTATGTGCTATTATAGATACATGAAAGAAGAGGATCCTGCAGAGTGGATCACAGTCGACTCCAAGAGTGGAAAAATCACCACAGCAAAGATCATGGACAGAGAGTCACCCTTCGTGAAGGACGATATCTATAAAGTCACAATATGTGCTGTTGACAGCGGTATGGAGATCTGTCGGCATATGAGTTACACCTGCTACAGCAATCACATTCTCTTTAGAATGAACAAAATCAATCCTAAAATGAAAATGTACAATGTGTGTTTGTGATTGTTGCCAGGTGTGCCTCCAATGACGGGTACTGGAACCCTCAGCATCCTTCTGAAAGACGTGAATGATAATCTTCCCACTCTGGTTGTTAACAACGTGGACGTGTGCCTCTCTGATGACCCCTCACTGGCCAACATCACAGCCTTTGACCTTGATGGATACCCCTATAGTGGACCTTTCCGTTTCCAGCTCCTCGGAGATGTGAAGGACAAGTGGAGCGTTGACCCAGACAACGGTGAGCGTTACTTCAGAAGAAGAGGAAAAAAAACCTTTGGGGGTCAGAAATAGTCAAGATCATAGAAGAAGAATGTCATGACTACTAACATGTCCTTGGTTACTTGAAAAACGATGTGTTCACTGTCCAGCGTGTAGTAGGACTAACTAGACTTGCTATGTGCGTGCACGTGATTCACGCGCGCGCATGTTAATGAGCAGAGCCTCGCGGGCCTGCTCACCAGCGCCACTCGGCTGACTGATTGTGTATGTGCAGGTTACTCAGTCAACTTGGTGAAAGAGAACACGGTTCATGCTGGACACTACGAGCTGCGTCTGGAAGTGTCCGGCCTGCAGGACGTGCAGCCCACCGTCCACAACCTGTCTGTCACTGTGTGTAACTGCATAGACCCCATCAACCCCAACTGTCGCCACCGCAGAGCTGCTGCCTCCAGAGTGGGAGCAGGAGCCATTGGGATTTTTTTTGTTGCCATGCTGCTCCTTCTAGGTAGGAGAAGGAGACACAACCACACATCACATTCATAATTACATTCCAGAATAATATATAACTCTATTGTGCGATGTGCAAAAACATAAAACCAATTCCTCTTTCACACATTCACATTATAGGTTTAGATGCAAAGCAACTCATGTATCTCTAAAGTAATTGACTCACTCACTCACTTGGTCAGTCACTCACTCACTCACTCTGCATGGCACTGTGTCTACAGACCACATTCAGCCGAACTGTGTAGGCTGCTTGACATGTATGACACACACAGTCTTTGTTATTATTATATTTTCAGGTAACAACAATATAGAATGATTCCTGCTGATTTGGTTTGTGTTCAGTGTGTGGCCATATTCTTTATGTTGCAGGCATTCTGCTTTTGGCTTTTCTGTTGACATGCAAGAGGGATAGCAAGCTCCTGCCAGATGAAGGTTCAGGACAACATCTGATGAAATGTAACACGGAGAGCCTGGGAACTGACTGCAAGGTCAATACAGATGTCATTCAAACGCATACGTAGAAAAGCACCCATAACTAATAGTTGCTGTAATATGAAAAAAAAAAAAAAAATCATTTTCTGGTCAACACTGATGAAGGCTCTGTGTTGAAACGCGTCCATTGATGTCGGTGTGTGACCCAGTGGTATTGCAGAAAAAAATACTAATTTTTAAAATGACCAATTAGCATTAGCATTGATGTGCTGAGTAAATGTCACAGACCCACAGTCATTTTCATAGTTGTATAAGCATTGTTGTCAGTTGCAAAGTGAGGTTATTCTTCGTAGTTTATGAATTATTGTACTATTGTATTATTGTGAATAATACTGAGGAAATATAACAGTGTCAAAAATAACATGATTATCTTTAACTGTATGACAGGTGGCTTTACATAACTTAAATCAAGACAGTCAAAACGAGCAAGTAATCCAAACAACCGCCAAGTCTTCAGCAACGTTGGTGAAGTCAGTAAGTGATGTGACATCTCCTCTAGATTAATTTAATAACAAGCTTATGAAGGCACACTCTATTGTACAGTCACATATTGCAACTCATTCAAGTTATATAGTATTTCAAACGTTATTGAAATCTGATCATGTTTTGTCTTCTGTTTTCCAGGCACCAACTATGGCAGCAGGACCAGCCAGTGGAAACAGCGTAGAAGGTGGACAGTACCAGATAAGGAACTCTGCACGCAGGGTACTGCAACCTAAAAATTACCCTCTGTGGGATCCTTGTATACTGTATCTCAATATATACATTATATACGTTACTACTGTTGTACTACTACTACTACTACTACAATTGCTATTACTCCTACTACTACAACTACTACCACTCCTACTACTATTACAACTCCTACTCCTACTTAAAGCAAGGAGAAGGAAATCCAATGTAACATAAGGTCTTCTATATTAATTTACAGGAATAGCCAGCTCAAAAAGGCAGATGTCTATCAGTCTATAATTGAACAGTGACATTAACACATTGACTGCCAGACGTTTTTTTCTTGCTGTAGGTAGCTTCTGCCAAGCCGTTTTTTGAGGATTGTGGCTCATTTTACAAGAGCCGAGGATTATTTTCTGCTTGGAGTTTGTGAACATACAATATCTCAAAAGTACTAATAGAATGTGTACTTTCTCTGTCTAAAAGAGTTAGTTTGTAGAGTTAGTAGTTATGTAAGCATTAGCAGTTGAATACAGCATGGTTTTAGCGTCAGAAAAAATATTCAGAGATAAACGGCTTTTTGTGAAATTCGATAGAACTGTCACTTTAACCATTCATTTTTGGCATCAGTAAGACCTAAACAATAGTTTTGAACAGTAATTTCCTCCATAACAGCAGTAAACTTCCCTCTGCTCAACTCCTCCCTCCTGTGGGCGTTGTTTTTGGCTGCAGCGCCATGTCACAAGCACTTTCCTACCTTTGCAAATGCACTTTCTCATACTCTCGACCTCTCAAATAAATTTCTGAATAGAAATTAAATTACTCTAAATTATAGCGAAAAAGAAACAAAAAAGAATGGGTTGAAAATCCCATTCTAAAAGCCTTTTAGAATGGGATTTGTTTCCAATTTGGTGTCGGACTAGGGGGCAGTCCCCGCTTGTCACCAGTTTGCTTTGCTGCTGCTGTGCGGGTGTGAGCCTGTCTGTGCGGCCGCTCTTTGAGGAAGCCCGGCTGGACTCGCCCGCCTCCCGGAGCCCTGGCCGAGAGCTCCGATGAAGCCCCTGCGACTCTGGTCATATTTACGCTGCGTGCCTCAAAGTGTGCTCCATCCGCAATCCACGATGCAAGTTTGCAATCCCGCACCGCCAGCAATCAACGCGAAAACGAAAGCGCCTCCGCCAATCCATTTTCATGAGAATGGAAATGGACCACACTGCTTTTTGCTTGCCTTCCTACTTCCTTGTCGCCACTTAGTGGGTCGGTGGAATGGGTTGTACACGTTGTACACGTCCAATACTTATATAAGATATGTAAAAGGGTTAGATGCACAACCCCCCGTTAAAAAAAAAAAATCGATGCCAAAAACGTGTTTACACGTTGTTGGCAGTCAACAGCTGGATTCTGAAAACGTGTTTACACGTTGTTGGCAGTGAATGTGTTAAGTATCTACAAAGTAGCTGAAATGTACAGTAATGTCAAATGTATCAATTAAATGTTTCATTTTGCAGACAACATCTAAAACAACAACGAGCACGAGAGGACGGAGCTATCAGAGCTACCAGAGCGGAAGATCTGGACGGTATCAGCAGGGGAAGTCTATGCACACGGTACTGCAGGCTAAAAACAGACCTTTACAATATGAGTCCCTTTTCTGTCACAATATTGCACTTGTGACATTTTTGCTTCACGTTTTAGTAGTGTTAATTTTGTCTGCTATTTTTTTATTTAGTCGTAGTCTTAGTCCCGTGTTAAATGTCCTTGTTAGTCTTTATCATATTTAGTCAACCTCATCGTGTTTTTATTTAGTCAAGTTTTAGTCGACTAAAAGTTTGAGCATTTTAGTCTCAACTTTTATTTTAGTCAAATAAAACCATACGTGTTTTAGTCTAGTTTTAGTCAATGAAAACTGTTGAATCTGCTTACTAGTCGCACTCTAAAACTTTTGAACCCCTGCTTTAAAGTGACATTAATTTTCAAATTATTTATTTGTACATGTTTTTGCTCATGACTCTGTTTCCAGATTTCTGAATGGGTCAAGGAAAACAAGTTGAAACTTAATATAGCTTAAAAGTGAATATTGACATTATGGGCGCTGGTTGGTAACACTACTTTGGTGTGGTAGAGGTTGTTAGTACCTTGCTGTGGTTTGTAATTCCACTTTATTGCAGTATGTAATCGAGAGCGATGTGCCCAAATACCGCCGAGAACGTCTTTGGTCGGTTAAGCATGTAAACCACTGTGGGATTAGTGAGACTATTGCTAAAAGAGAAGATACTGTAGTGATGCACACTTTGTCAGTGCGCCCTGCAGCCTGGGCTGTCGTCCGCTCAAACAGTAGGCTACTTCACGGGGCGGCTGCGTGTCAATTGACGTGTCCTTAATATGCAAAGCGTGCAGCTCTAAGCAGTATAGCCTATCGGAGGAATGTTTTTGTTTAGATGGCTGGAGGGTTCAACTTGTCTTCTCGTTTTGTTAATGTGTTTTTTTCTGCTTGTAGATGTAAAAAATAAACGCTTTCTACTGAAAAAAAATCTAGCATTTGGTAATGGTTTAATGGGGGCACAGACAGTAAAATAGCGCATTTTAATCTTCTCGGTTAACCGACAGTTGTCGGCTAATGAGTGTCGGTTGTCGGTCAAGAAAAATTATGATTTTCGACATCCCTATGCCCAAAGCCTGTCCCTTTTCTCCTCCGGCTGCTTGTCTATAGGACGACCATCACCGACTGGTGATGATCGATGAGTGCGATGAGTACGCTGGTGATTTAGGTGATTCGTGATTCGTCCGTCATTAAAGTTTTCGGAAGAGGTTCGATTTTCTGCGTTTTTTTAATCAGTCAATATATAATCATGTTAAACAGCGGCAAGTAAGTCAGAAAGCTAATGTTAAAACTGTTAAACCAGTTCGAGTAACGCTCTTTCCATTAAGCCCACCAGCTCACAATATTTCTCCTATAGGCTCAGAGTACATCCGTACCCAGCTCCACCATTGGGGGAAGGGGGGTCCATAGAGCCTGCATGCTGCTGCTCAAATTGGGTATTAGCAGATAATCCAGAACTATAACACCTTGGTTAAGGTTAAGCAACAACTAAAAAGCCTTTATTGTATGGCTAATGCATAGTAGCAAGAATTAAAAATAAAAAACACAAACTAGGAGCCCTTGCAGTGTGCGAGCTTTTTATTCATTTTTCACTTATTGTTCACCAAGGTCATGTGTTATTCCTGACTTCCTTACATCCGACTGATATCACAACTGATTGGATGTCATTGAAATAACTTTTTGAGATATCCTGCTGACAAACAGGGGCAAATGCTTTTTGATGGAGGTAAAAGCGTATGTAAGTTACTGCATAGCACTGTAACCTGACGCAATATGCTGTTAGAGAGCAGGATGTGACTGTCTTGGAAGGCAGATACATGAGGAGAGGCTTTATCATTCCTCAGTATTGGAAACAACCCCCTGAAGTACTAACACAGAAACACTTGTTTTCAGAAACAAATAGAAATAAATGAAACGTAAATGTTATACTGCATGTGTGCAATTTTCTTGCTTTCCTGCATCAAGATGAAAAGACCAAATAAGAGGACTCATCCATTGCCTTTATCTCCTGTGTGGACCCTCATGTGTGTTGTCAAGTCTCTGTTACTACCAAATCTTTTACGGTTTTAGAGTGCGACTAGTAAAAATGTATTTACATTGTTAATTAAAGCAAGCCCCCTTTTCCTTTTCTTTGCAATATTCTAGTGTCTGATGTCTTTTTGCCCAAATAACTATTCGCTTCTGATCCCCCAGAGTACAATGACGAATGGCAAATATTCTACATTGGGAGAGAACAGTTATTTATTCTCACATGAAGAACTGCTCAACACACTAGGGAAGGTAATGATGACAATACGTTGATCAGTTCTACTTATACAGTTTATATTGTTCATTTTCTAACACTGCTTCTGCTTTTCATCATGTCCTCCTCTGCATAGAGGATGTACACGCTCCAGGCACCGGGAGAGGAGCTGGGTGATTATGCCCCTAACGTGTACGCTGAAGAGGGCGAGGCAGGGACCATCTCCGAGCTAGATGCTATCTCCATCCCAGAGGTCCCCTTTGACATAGACATGTTCTTGGATGTGGAGCCCAGGTTCAAAACGCTGGCCTCGCTCTGCAGGCCTGATGCCACCACCTCCTAAGCTCAAGGCTGTGCAATGCAAGGACTCTAGCCATGGAAGCATTGTCCTATGATCCAGCTAGGAAAACATTCAATGACAATATTCAAATGATGTGTGATACTTTTTCAACAAATTATCAATCCCAAAGTTCACTAGTTATAACAGTGAATTGGGGCAGTGGTGGCCTAAAGGTTAGAGAAGAGAGCTTGTGACCGGAAGGTCATCGGTTCAATCCCTGGGACCGGCAGGATAAATCTGGGTGGGGAAAGTGGAAAAAGCAGCGCTTGCCCCTCCCTCATTACCACCACTGAGGTGCCCTTGAGCAAGGCCCTTAACCCCAACTGCTCCAGTGGAGCTGCTCAGTGGCCAGCAGATCAGACTGTGGTTGTACTGGTCAGCTTCCAGGTGTGAATGTGTGTTTGAATGTGATCAGGGGGCTCCTGAAAAAGAGAGCATTGCGCTCAGTGAGACTCCCCCTGTATAAATAAAGGTTAAATAAAAAATAAAATAAATAAAATAAAAAATTGGTTGCAACACAATTTGCTTTTATAAGTGCCATGAGTTGGGTGACACTGGTTTTGGGCTGTTGTTAACACCGATGATATTTAACAGTCCAGGCAAAGTGGAATATGCTTGAATACCGCCGATTTACCACAAGGAATGAATGTTTTAAATGTAAAATATGATTTACATTACAATATGTAACTCACCCAGTGCCTGTTGAGACACTGGAGTATAAAATATAAACTGCTGTATAAATGCTTATTTACAAAAATGATCTATAATCAACAAAACTTTGGGCAACTTATCTGTCAGTGTGTAAGCAGCTGAATCATCAGTATATAAATGGGAGCTAGGGCTCTGTCTGTTTGTTTGTCTGTCTGTCCCACTGATGACATCATCAGTGATGTCATAAATTCACTCTCACACACAAGGCTATAGTTCAGTGATGTCACTGATGACATCATCAGTGATGTCATAAATTCTCTCAAACACATTTCCAAAGTTCATCCCACTCCTCTCTGCTTTTCCTCCTTACAGTATAAAGCATAATGTTAAACTGTCAGTCATTTGCTGAATATTGGACTCTGTATAACGTATCAGAATGTGTACATTGAGATTCAGCCCTCTGACAATACATATTGACAGAGAATGTATGGTTTTAAATATACTTTCATAAGACATGACTAAGACATAAGACTGATGATTTTATAAAATAATAAAATTGCACGTTTAAACAACATTGTATGCATTTATTTGATTTGCACCATCATTCCACCCCCTGTCAAACCAACAACAATTGAAGAATATTCAAACTAAAAATGTTTGATACCAACTATAAAATATCTTCAATCATGAGAGGCCAGTTGGTAGGATTTGACTAACTTTATTTAGCAATCGGCGTGCATGGCAAATACTTTGGCGCATGACTCCATTGGCCAGTGGCGCTGCTCTTGAGGCAAGAGGAGGGCACCTGCATAGGCTAGGAGATCCCCCCCCCGTGGGGGATCAGGAGTCAAGACTCGTTGGTGGCGGACTGGGGAGGTGGGTGGGGCAAAACGACGCTTCGGAGGACGGCTTCAAGGGAGATGGACTGCTGAGAGCTAGCTGCTGCTATGATCGGCCAGAGAGAGAGAGGTGACGTAGAACCCTTGCTATATATATGAGGATTATCTGACGTCATATTTGACGTCATAGCAGGCGTCATGCTAGGGCTTTGAATGACCACGTTATGCTAGAACTTGACTGTCGTCAGGGGATGATCGGATTATGCATGAGTGGCCTTCTGCTTGAAATATGGTCTGGAGACCTCACAACTAATGATTGATTACATCACCAATCATGACAGTGGGAGGTCACAGCCAAGCCGGCGACCTCGAGGTCAAAGCAACAAGGCACAGAAGACATGAGCACTGAGGAGGAGGAGGATGACGAGGACGAGGAGGAGGAGGAGGCACGGTACAGAAGACATGAGCACTGAGGAGGAGGAGGCACGGTACAGAAGACATGAGCACTGAGGAGGAGGAGGATGACGAGGACGAGGAGGAGGAGGAGGCACGGTACAAATGAGAGCTGCCAGTTCAGCGGATGAGCCAGCGAGGGACGCTGGAAAGGTCTAGTCATAAGAATGGGAAGGATGTGAGGTCACAGTGACCTTTGACCTTTGACTACCAAAATCTAATCAGTTCATCCTTGAATCCAAGTGGAAGAAATTCCCCCAAAGCTCGCTGCTATGCCCACATGACTGATTCAACTTTTGAAAGGATATTAACCCATTGATACCTGATGCAGCATTTGTGTGTGTATCCCTTTAAGACCGCGAGCCGTGTGACGCGGTTCGCGGTCTTAAAGGGATACACACACAAATGAGGGATATACACGCAAATGCTGCATCAGGTATCAATGGGTTAAAGCATGCTGGCCTGTTCATCTTTGTCCTTCGAAGTCATGGAGCAATGGTCACGGCTGGCTGAAGTCTGATGCTTACTGATGAGCAAACATACAGGGAAATACAGCCAAGCAACCAACTTGTTAAGCTGGTTTTGTGTCTGTGTCTGTGTGTGTTTTTGTACTCCTATCTTTGTGAGAATCTGTGAAGTGAGTTCATTTTGGCCGGCCTACACTTCTGTGTGTGTGTGTGTGTGTGTGTGTGTGTGTGTGTGTGTGTGTGTGTGCGTGCGTGCGGTGTGTGTGTGTGGGCGTTCGCGTACATGCCCACATGTGTCTGCCCATGCATGCAAGAGTGATGAGAAGAAAAACTTGTGGTGTGAGACAATGCAGTGTACTGTATATTCTGTGAGGTGCAGCCTCAAAACTACTACTTGCAAAAGTAGATATCCGTCAGCTTGTTTACTCACATAAAATATATACATTCTAATACGATTATAAATAGACACAGATCAGGGTAGATCAGAAGTCAACTTCGGTACTACTTCATTGCAGACATCAACAAAACAACCCACACAAACACACGTCCACACACAAATACATACAGTACGTACACACAAACATCTGTCTGCCTATAACTGCAGTGCCATTACTTGCCTCAACTTTAGGCCTGACTACATACTTAACCCTAACCCTTTACTCTAAACCTTGAACCCATGCTCTGGTTTGGCTGTCAAAACACAACCCATATTATGCTCCATTAACTACTACATTATCCACCTCTTGTGGTTGCATGAATAATGAAATGTCTACATTAACTATAGCCATTCATATTGCCTATATAGGATATTAAATATTAAATTATATATTAAATATTCTAATTCGTGCTTTGTATTGCGTTTCCAAAAATGATCTTTAATAACCAAAATGCTTGGAAATATCTCTGCTGGTGTGGGCCTCAACATACAGTACAGCATATAATGGATGTTATGTAAACACTAATCAGAGTTTTAAACTATTTACCTCAATGCATTTTATTGTTGTATTTGCACTGAATTGGCAGCATTGTGGGGAGAAAGGCATAACTGCACTGTTTCAAGCAACAGATACAGTGTGTGTTGATTACTTGGGTCTGTAGCCAGCCTGGAGGAACCAGTGGTAGGCAGAGAGGACGCTGGATGTAAGCTCCTGTTCCACCTGGAAGCCTTTCTGAGGATAGTCCTGGATTCTCTCCACCGCGCCTGGACAATACAGGACCAGAAGATACAAAATCAGCACATGTGCCGAATAGCAAGAGAGGAGGAAAGCAGTTGATATGGACCAGGCATACAGCAGTGGTGTTGAACGAGTGGTAGAAAGTACCAAGCATGTAGGAGATGAGATCTGAGGCAGTGCCCACAGTGGAGTGGGGGTACGCAGAGATGTCCATCTGGGGAGAGGTCACGGTAGCGTGTGTGAGCTCCGCCTGGCCAGGCCACTGACGCAGGAAGGTCGCATAAACCCGGCGCTCCATGAAGGGCTGCTGCACCAGCATCACTCTGGAGGCTGTGGTAGAAGTGAGAAACACATAGTCTGATTCTCAAGTGAACGAGCAATATAGGTGGCATTTCTAGATAAGAAGGTGTAATTAGGCTGTCTGAAACCAGTTGTATACATTTCACTGAATTTGCAACCTTTCTAGGTACCTGGTTATGGATCATTTTCGAGGAACCATTCCATGGTACCTTTGTTTTGTTAAGATATCCCATGATACCTTGCGACCCTTCAATCGACAAAGAAGAACGAAGCGAGCCCGAGCGAGCCCCTAATGGCGATGCCCACAAAGCCGACCGCATCAGAAAAAAAGTGAAACAACATTGGCTAAATAACAAACATCTGTCACTTTCTTTTCGTTTTTATTCTAGAATAGTCAATAACATCAACCTTTACTTAATTTCAGTGCAGTCAGATGTTTGTACAGTGTCAGGAAAGTCACTTTTGAACAATAGTAGGAAGCATCTTACCTGACTCTGTTGTGGACAGCAGCCGGCTAGTTAGGTTGCTAGCTAACGTTAACGTTAGTTTAGAAAACCCGCTCCGCGTGCCCCAAAGCAGGACTTACACTGTACAGCCAGGAGGATAGCAGCATGGCAGACCTTCAAGGGTAAGTGGAGTTCGTTTTAACTGTGCTTTATTAAATGACAAGCTGTCATTGCTTAACTAACGTTACCAATTTGTTTGTCAAACGCAACGTTCCAAGTTAGCTTGGTTTCACGCTTTTAATTTGAAGGCCGAAACGGGAAATGGTTTGAGTAGATTGAATTGACACTGGTCTGTCAATTCTATAATTTCACACGTACCATTTCCCTTTTTCGCCTTCAAATTAAAAGTGTAAAAACAATGAAAGCGTGTGAAGCCTCGACCTGTTTGGATTATAGTTAGAGAAAACAGCCATCAGCCATGCAGTTTTATACTAATTTATTGCCAAATGCTTTGGGAAACAACTTCATCAAGCTTGGTCAGAAAAGGTCTGTCTATTCAATGGAAACAGCACCAGTGCGACCTGTCGCGTGCGAAGCTACCTTCAAGAATGAGGACGTCTGAAACAAGTTATTTTTTAATCACCTATATTAAAATGAGATACCTAATTAAACAATCATCTAGTTAGGTAACTAGATGATATTAAGCTTCCTTGCATTACAGACACAACCATACTGTAAGTGGTGCAGGTATCAGTGGAAGAGACAAAGCAATCTAGATGTTGATAAAACAGCTTTGATGGCTCAATGAGTAAGAGTTTGCATGTGACGATTCATGAGATGATGATTATTAAAACCAAGAAAGAGGTTCAGTGAGTGTGCCTGAACCTGCTACTCCCTTGTTTCCCAGAAAGAGGTTCAGTGAGTGTGCCTGAACCTGCTACTCCCTTGTTTCCCAGAACTGCTCTGATCATAGCAATGGCTACAGATCTCTCACCTGGGATGTTGTTCTCCTTCAGGACTCTGTGAGAGAAGCGAATATTCTCTCCAGTGTTGGTGGCCTCAGTCTCCAACAAGATGTTCCTCCTGGGAACCCCCATCCTCAGCGCCACCTCCAGAAAAACATCTGCTTCTCGTCTGGTCCACACACCTATTTGAAACGTGTGTTGCACACCTGAATGATGACACTTGCAGGATTCAGGTGCACATATTTTAATACAGGATTTCTGCAAAACACATGGGATAATGTTTTCGATGACAAGCAGTTGCTACTGTGCTCTCGATGTTCTTTCACTGACGCAGCTTGCTTTTATGCAAGGTTTAAAGTAATAGATTGATTATTATGATAAATCAAGAAATTTCTTTTACTGTAACTTTATCAGTTTCACTAACGTTATTCCAATATGATCCCTATGCACAACACATATTCTGACATAAGAAACAATAATTAAAAATAAAAATAAAAATATGACCAAGCACCATGTTTTACTCTGGTTACTAAACTGTAACATTAGCAGAACCCTAACAGCACAGAGAAACAAAAGCTCCATAGGCTACCATGCGAGGCTAGTTAGCTATTCGTGCTAAACCTGCTATGCTAACGTTAGCAAACAAGTTAGTTGACATCGTCCTACTAAGTTACACACAAACACTGAACATTCAACATACTGTAAGATTTATCAACATCAAGTTATTATCAGTACTTGGCAATGTGTTATACTTTCTTCTCACCTGCATATAATTGGATGTTCTTAGATAACAAGCTGTTGCTACTGTGCTCTCAATACTTTCTTTCACTGACACAGCTAGCTTTTGTGAGGCCATTTACACCTGGCGTTAACATGTGTTTTCTGTGATCAGATTGCAATCAGATTGTGTTTTATCACTTGAAATGCCAGGTGTAAACACCCCCAAAACGCATTGAAGAAGGATTGCAATCTGATCGGCCAAACCACCTCCGGAGGTGGTCAGGGATGCATTGTGTACACATTGAACACAAGTGTAAATGCAATGTGTCCTCTCAATCTGGATACAGCAACTTTGCGGATTGAGAGGACAACCATTTCTGCAATCTGATTGCAATCAGGTTGCAATCAGATTGCAGAAAATGCATGTTAACGCCAGGTGTAAATGGAATCAGGCTGAAGTGATAAAATACAATCTGATTGCAATCTGATCACAGAAAACGCATGTTAGCGCCAGGTGTAAATGGCCTCTATGTTACTATGCTTACAGCGTGTGAGATACCCCCCCCCCACCGCAGGATTATGTGAATGATTAGCTACTGCCACATGCTGGCTAAAATCAGTATATCTCATGAATAGCAGTGAGCTTGCAGGCGATCTGTATAGTCACAGAAAATACTGTTTTTTTTATAAAGAAATATTAAATTAACCCACACAAAAATATTATGGGGGTGTATAAAGCGCTTTATAAATAAAATGAATTATTATTATATTAATTCTGAACAAAATGATAAGCTGTACCATATCCATGGTGCCACATAATATGCATGACTATTAGAGAATAGAGAGAGAAAGAGACAACCTGAAAACGTGAGTATGTCCTCGCTGACCTGCAGTCTGCTTGCCCAGGCAGCCGGTGAAGAGCAGCCACGGAGCCCATCCCTCCAAGAAGAGAGCGGCTGACCTCTCAGCAACACGAAGGTCATGACAGCCCAGACCAATGATCACGTCACTCTGAGAACAAACATCACGCTACTGTCATGCCTCGTGAGGGGCCATCGTATCATTATGATGATATATATGGAGCAGTATAATGACAATTAGATGCATATTATCTATGATGTCACTTTTATGAGTTTTACGTTGTTATAACATAAGTGAAATCGCAAATAGATGTGATGGCAATTTCAATGGAGAAGATCTTAGCTTTATTTGATGGAGCGATCATACAACACATCACATATTACAAGTACATATAGGACACCTTGCCTTTTCCAGAAGCTGATGCAGACGTAGGTAGTCCCATAGGATTCTGGCCCTCTTCTCACTGTGTTTGTCCATTCCACTCACATGCTGAGCTGTGGAGAGAGAGGGAGCGGACTTCAAAACATGAGTCAGAGCACAAACAAATAGCAAGATGAAAAGCCATGTTTTCAGAAGCATGAAGCCAGCACAAATGACACCCTGCAAGTGACCTAAATGATGTGCGAGAGGAAGCCGGTCCTCCTAACTTCAGTGAAGCTCGCTTACATCAGTCATCTATCAGGGTCCACTCACTCACACGGAAAACATGACACAGCAGCCTCCATATAACAACACTGGCCTCAGGCAGGTTGACGTAGGCCGTCCTTGACAACAGTGGCCGGTTTCCACTCAGGCTTGCCATTTACTCTGCAGGGTTTCTAGCCCTTAACATCATCTGCACGCCATTTGTCCCAAGGTTGAACGCTTCCTTTCTTCATCTCAACTCCCCCCCATCCACTCCAATGCTCTTCATCTTCTCTTCCTTCCAACGTTTGTTGAATGCTAACTACAAAGCATTATGCTTACGCAGCTCTGATGACTAGTCATGAAATAGGCCCCTTGACTGTACATTTCTATTACTACAGCAAATTCTCATGATCATGTTTCGATGAATCTAATTGGCTAAGGCCTTATAATTTATTTTTTGATTGGCTAGAATTGTATTCCTCTCATTTACTCTGATTGCTTATCTGAGTACAGCATACTGCTGATTATTGCATTATAGTATAATAGTCAAATCACATCACATCACATGACATGAGATGAACTGTCACTGTAAACCCGCAGGTTCAGGTTTTACTTCTGGCCTGATTCAAACTTCAAAATACACAAATATTTTTGCAAAGTATTTTCACAATGAAGCAATGTCACAATATTATTAAACATGGTGTATCATCCCTACAAATAGTAACACTGTTCTTACTTGCTACTCAAAATGAAGTTAGCAGCAGCAGCAGCAGCACCCAGTAAACATCCATCACCTGCTGAACACACAAGCAACAGTGTCATGGGGTCAGAGGTCAGAGTGTCATGGGGTCAGAGATCAGTTGACGCTCACGCTACTCCCTGGTGTTGTTTTTCAGCCTCCTAACAAAAACAGCCCTCAGCAATCCACAAACCGAATGGGATCCGTTTGCTCCTGAATCTACCAGATTCCTTCTTTTAAGGTCTGTTGCTCATCACTATTCCTCCAATCAGCAGGATTTGTTTCTCTTGCCTGGCTTAAATTATAGCTGAGGTTGAATTCATGGAAGGGGGAAAACGTTATTTTTATACATCACAATTAGCTCCTTGATACAGCCATAATTCAGTGCTTCCTGCCTATGTTGACCACTAATCATCGGTTTTTCTGGGTTTGATATTAACCCCAAAACTGTTCAATCATTAATGAGGTAATGTAAGTTATTCTTAATGATGCAGGATGTACACCCTCTGGTTCATTTTGGAATTATGTTTACTCTCATTTATTGGGAAAGTTTGTGTGACAACTAATCAGTTAACTAACACGTAAAATTATGATGGCATAATGATACACAACAGTCTAATAAAGGTTAGAGATTAGTAGCTTGTGTATGTCTGTTTTTTCACTGTGTAGTATTAGATGTGGTGTCTTCCAATCAATCCACAGTCCCCCAAATTGTCTTCATAGTCATTTATTTATTTTTATAGCTTAAAATTAAAAGTAATATCATCTTGATACATTATTTATACCAACGCTTTCTACTAATACTAAATTCCTGAATTTCCTCAAGGGGATCAATAAAGTTATATTTTATTCGATCTAATCTAAACTTATAGTGCTCAAAATTTAGAAATGTAAGGTTTTCTTTTAGCCTGTAATCTGCAGACCTTTTGCCCTTGTCAAAACTCTGTACTGCATATCATTTTGTGTAAATTGTATTCAAATCTTTCAATGAATCTCAAAAATACTTTCAATCTATAGCATTTATCAAACATTACTATACCACAAATCACAATAAACTACTGTAATAAAAAATATATACAAACTGCCAACGTCTTCAAATACATTTATTAAAATTTTAAATAGATGTCATATGTTACAGTAACACAAATATACTTCGAAACCACAGAACAGTATGAGTTGAGGAAACTTGTTTGTTTACTACCACCTCGTGGTTGTGCCTTCTCCCTGCAGGTATCCATCATACAGCTCTCTGAGGTGCAGGATGAGCTCCTCTGTGTTCTGTCCCGTGAGAGCCGACAGGGGGATGACCCTCTGGGTGACCTGGCTCTTTAGGGTCTCCAGCTTCCCCTGGGCCTCTGGCAGGTCCATTTTGTTGGCGATGATGGCGTGGGGCCGCTGGGACAGACCGCACTCATACTGTTCTAGTTCATAGCGCAGGTGCTGCAGCTGGGTCCAAGGTTCTGGAGCGGACAGGTCCAGAACGAAGAGCAGGAAGCGACAGCGCTCTATGTGTCGCAGGAAAGAGAAGCCCAGGCCGCGGTTCTGATGAGCCCCACGGATGATGCCCGGGATGTCAGCCACTACACAGAGCGAGGGGAATAGAATATTTACATGTTTACTTATGTGTTGTTGAACATGCCCTTATTGCAGTGTATGTAAGAAAACAGCAATATACAATCACTGAGCACTTTATTAAGAACACCTGTACACCTGCTTATTCATGCAATTATCCATTCAGCCAATCATGTGGCAGCAATGCATAAAAAGCATGCAGGTTCAGCAGCTTCAGTTCATGCTCACATCAAACATGAGAACTGAAAATTGGGGGAAATGTGACCTCAGTGACTTTGACCATGACATAGTTGTTGGTGAGTATGGGGAGTATTTGAGAATCTGCTGATCTCCTGGGATTTTCAGGCAAAAGAGTCTCTCGAGTTTGCACAGAATGGTACAAAAAACGTTCAGTGAGCGGCAGTTCTGCAAACACAAACACTTTGTTGATGAGAGAGTCAGAGAATGACCAGCTGACAGAAAGTAACAGCAACTCAGATAAGCCCTTTACACCTGTGGTGAACACCAAAGCATCTCAGAATGCAACATGTGGAACCTGGAGGCGGATGTCACTTTGGTAGCCGGTTGACACCGAGTTGAAAGCTGATGCCTACCACCACCCCGTGTTAGTATGGTGTAAGGCTACGTTCACACACAGCACCCAAGCCTTGCCTACGCCTTGCCTTTACCCACGCTTTTAAATAGGCGTCCTTTAGTTTTTAGTCAATGAGGCTGTGTACACAGGGCGCCTCAACGTGAGCCTTGCGTGTACCCACGCCTCGCCTGAGCTGCGCCGATTTTATCGTTTAGGCGCGAGTTCTATTTTCAAGCCGACTAGGCGCGTGAAGGCAGACTTTTTCTGTCAAGCCATGAAGGAAAAACGCGACAATATCCATGGGAAATGGCAAAGTCAACTGAATTTCAAAATAAAATGGTGTTACTACAACAGTGTTGAGCAGAGAGAGAGAGAGAGAGATTGACGGGTGGCTATCACGTGGGGCTTTCTCCCCGTCGGTAAACAAATCTTCAGGAGAGAGAATAGCGACCGAAGAAGCAAGATGGACAATGAAAAGTTAATCCACTTAGTACAACAGCATCCAGTTCTCTATGACAACAGTCACCCAAGAAGGAGACCTGGTTATACATATCCAGCATCAATAGCACATTAAATATATCAGATTTATTTGACCTACCCATGATAATTCGGGACCACACGTGACAAAAAAAACACTCGGGAGAGAGGAGAGGCGTTTGTGACTGGGCTCAGGTTCAGCGTGGAATAGGCATGCAGTGTGATCGCAAAAGCGTGTGATAGGTTCACGCCCAGCTCAAGGTCTGTAGGCGTAGGCGTGCGTTGAGGCAAGGCAAGGCGCCCTGTGTGAACGTAGCGTAAACGTGCTCAGTGTGTGTACATCACAATATAAATCAGTGTGCTGGATCACAGTTGGCCTCAAATCAATGACCTGCTACTTGCTCATGATCCCTGTACGTGACGATGCCCACATGTGGGTTGAGGGTTGTGAAAGGGTAGGCAGCTACAGCAGGCTTGGCGTTGGAGATGGCCCTCAACAACGATGATTTCCCCGCGTTTGGAAATCCAACCTGAAGATGAGGGGGGGGGGTCAATTAATTACTTTTACAATACATCTACCAATCAAATGCTTTTGCAGTGGTGAATGCACCAATACACTTAAATACACGATTATACCAGTTCTTTTATAACAGAGGCTTAAAGTCGAGCTGAACCCAAAAATGACTTTTCTTTTCTTTTAGTTCAAATACCTGGGTATGCAGTGCACCTATTTAATAATGTATGCAAAAAAAATCACAAAAATCGAATTTCTTTAGTTTTTCACACTTTTTCACATCAAAAGTTCATTTTTCACGATTTCATTGATAACAGTAATGTACAGTTTGCTGACGTCACCTAGTACTATCAAATTTCTACCCCATTTAAACCAATCATATCACAACATGCAGCTGTCAATCAAATCTTCATTTCAGGATAATTTTCTCTTCCAAATGAAGTAGAAAATGGCGCCTAGTGCCTGTCATCTGGCAGAATTCCTATCCCATAAACTAACTACTAACTTGGCCAACACGCTGAATCCCACCCGATTTGGGGGTGGAACACGCCAGGATTGGCCAATGCCAAAGCCAGTCCTCAGAATTGTCAAATCAAATAATTGACACCATATATGGTCCGCTTCTCAATTTGTTTTCAGTCTGAAACGGACTCAGATGCACGTGATGAACGGGTTCACCTCGACTTTAAATACACGATTATACCAATGTTCTTTTATAACAGAGGCTTAAAGTAAGGTTTAACCTTGGAGCACCTTGGGTTGTAGTAGCTTCCCTCCTGACGATGATATAAGTCTGAAAATTGTTAGTCATCTTTGTCATTCTTCTGTCCTGTGATTTGTGAGGGAAGAACGGAGCTGTTCTTTTTTCCCTCTTTGTTCAGAACCATGACTGATGATTTTGGGGCTTATATCTCATAGCCAGGAGGAAGCTACACAACAACCCAAGGTTGAAGGTACTCCCTGGTTCAACATGTTCCATTTCCCTCACCAGTCCAGCGTGGGCCATGGTGCGTAGCTCTAGCTGAAGGACCCTCTCCTGGCCCTTCTCTCCTGGGGTGGCTGACATGGGGGCACGGTTCTCGTTGGACAGAAAGAATCGGTTCCCCTTCCCCCCGGCCCCTCCAAACACAGCCAGGTACTCCTGGCCGTGCTCAGAAAGGTCCACTACTGTCGTGCCCTGCTCCTTCACCACGGTGCCCAAAGGTACCTTTGTAAAGGGATAAATACCAGAGCGTCAGATCAGGCACCACATCTTACATGTAGTAAAAATGTGACAGAACTGTGTGTGGGTTCGATTCCATCCGTAAGCAAAATGTATGGACTCACAGAAATGTAGGTTGAGCCGCCGTTCCGACCGTAACAGTTCTTGTTGCCCCCAGATTGCCCATCCTCTCCCTTGTAAAGCGGAGTTACTTGCGCCAATGATTTGACAAGCCGGTTAACTGAAAGCAGGCAAATAAGAGACAGATAACAGACGGAACCACCTTGTGGCATGATGCAGGCAGCATGGAGCCTAACCACATTGAGACTGTCAGTGTTAGTGACCATATTAACATGAAACCATTCAACAGCACTGATTTCCTCCTAAGTTGTACAACAGGAACGTACGTACAGGCCTCTGTCATCCTCAGAACACAATTATTACCTTTGATGATGATGTTTCCACCATCGCCTCCATTCCCTCCGTCTGGTCCCCCCCACTCTTTCCGGGGCTCACTGTGAAAGGTGCAGGCTCCTTTGCCACCTGACCCAGCAGCCAGCTTCACACGGCGATGGTCGACAAAGTAACGGGTCTATGGGGCCACAACAAAATATAAGTTATACGAGGGATCAGCCGAGCAGCATTTTGGTAAACAAACCGCTTCACTGGGTGGCAACGGCAATGGAACCCTATGGAGCCCAAGTGGCGCGAGGCGTGAGTGGCTGACTCTAGCCAGTTAACTCTGTTTACATTTTAAAAACGGCGACAGTTCACACAACTTTAACACGACATGCATATATTATACATCAAACCCTTGAGCTGCTTCTGCTCTCACTCAGAATGTCAAAGCGATGTGATGTATAGTTTTTGAGATATTAACGTTTGTTTGGCAAAACTCATACTATTAACTAGCCTGACTCCGCCAGATGGGGGCGGCATTGTTCCACAAATTCACAATCCGAAACAGAATGTGAAGCAAACTCATCCATCTGGCAGCGTCAGGTTAACTATTAACTGCCGCGGGGTTCCCATTTCTGGGTGGCAAGTGACGTCACGCTGATTCGTCCTATACACAGCTGGCCTCATTCGTTTTTTGTTGTTGTTTTTTTTAGGAAAGGCGACTCTGGTGGTGGAATACATGGCATGATCACATAGCTAAAGTCACACACACAACTTACCAGCTTCTTTTCGGACACCTCTCTCTTGTGGTTCCCTCGGACCTTGGCGCCCCGTGGGCAGGTGGTGCTGACATGTCGTGGGCAGGTGGTGCTGACATGTCGTGGGCAGGTGGTGCTGACATGTCTGACACCGCCAGCGGCTTCCCGTCTCCACGCAGTTGACGACACCGGGGGACCGAAGTTAACGTTACCGTGGCAGAATAAACTCAACTCATTCCTTCCTTGTCTGAATATGTATCCTAAAAGTATGTCTGGACGAACACACCTCAAGGCTTGAACCCTCGACAACGTTGTCAACATTGTGACATTCAGCAGAATAACGTACACAGTCAGTTAACTTCCATTTAGCAACGTGACCTCGACCCATGTGAACACATTGCGAGCAACGAGCAAATAGTCAAGAAAGCGCTGAGACTGTAAAGTTATATCACTGTACGATAGACATTATCAGTACCTTACTAAAGAAACAGGAGGTAGGATAGGCATGTCCAACTGTATACTAGCGTTAGCACCGGTTAGCACTTAGCACGCACGCAGCTTTGTTTAGCTTTCGCGAGGGATGACAACTACGGAAAGTGACAAGGGTCGTCCGGTAAGAGTGCGTGGAAAAGCGATTTTGTATTCGTGTGTACCTTCACAAGCCTGTTGTTGGAGTATTATTGTGTGTGATTGATTGTTTATTGAAACACAAAGTCAGACCTACAAACAGTGTATGTCAGTTTATTTTAATAAACAGTAACAAACAGTTGAAACGAACAGGCAATGCAATCTTACAGTAGATCAGCAGATAACATTTAATATTGGATATTAGACCAAACCTGATTCCCTCTCTCTGTCACTCACTCTCTCTGTCACTCACTCCCTCTCTCTCTCTCTCTCTCTCACACTCTCTCTCACACACACACACACACACACACACACACACACACACACACACACACACACACACACACACACACACACACACACACACACACACACACACACACACACACACACACACACACACACACACACACACACACACACACACACTCCCAGCTCAATGCTGAGCCTGACACTATAAAGAACTTGAAAACAAAACAATATCATACATATTCATTTCACAGTCAAATAAAACATTGACACAGATACTTTGTCACTTTGTAGTAGCCTAAGTGTAGAGAAGCCTGTGATTGTCACTGTTGAGCAGCATATAGTTATTTAGCTGTTTGACAGCCAGGTATCCCCATTCTTGATTAACCCTGTCAAAACACTGCGATATTGTGTTGTCCCCTCTGGGGTAAGTTCAGTTACTACAGTATCAACCATTTATATTTAGTTATCACTGAGTTAATAGGTTAATAAACATTATTACCCCAAAGCTGGATGCTCACGAGACACAACAATAGAATCCTTATTACAAATCATATTCCTGTGTAATAATCTGTGATTAGCATAATGACCACAAGTGCTCTTTAAATAGTTTTAAATAAAAGCATATCTGTCCATAGTGTAGGCTACTAGATAGATAGAGATAGATAGATAGACAGACAGTGCTAACAATTAACACATTAATTCATTAAATTAAGAACTAAATAAGGCAAGTGTGCTTGTAGGACATTGTCATATACACTTGTCTTAAAATGAACACTATCCCCTTTAACTTGTCTTATTATCATTAAATGCTTTTCCTCTAACACAACAGATGGTGATTAAAAGTTTTCACTGAACAAACAACACTGAAGTAAGCTTTGTTTGCAAACAACCTTACGTAATCCATACATACATCACATAGAAAACACAAAAGATACATTTCCAAAACATAAAATCACTTGATATCTGCAACAAACGTAATACAAAATGTCAATGACATAAGATGAACAAAAAACACGACCGTAGACTTTGCCACATAGAAACTATAAAGAAGGTATACACGTCCACACTAATGAGAACCAACCCCAACCTGACTGAGAGGCCTTTTACACATGGCATTAACATGTGTTTTCTGCCATCAGATGCAGTCGGATGCAATCAGATTGTGCTTGACCACTTGAAAGCACAGGTGTAAACGCCCCCAAGACACATTGAAGACGGATTGCGATCTGATCGGCCAAACCACCCCCGGAAATGGTCAGGGACGCATTGTGTACACATTGAACACAAGTGTAAATGCAATGTGTCCTCTCTATCTGGATACAGCAACTGTATGCGGATTGAGAGGACACCCACTTTGGGTGAGCAAATTGCCATCAGATTTGCAATCTCATCACCCGGAACGCATGTTAATGCCAGGTGTAAATGGCCTCTGAGTGTATTGCACTTATTGAAGTAGAGGTGCAGGACACATTCTACTGCTTT